>NC_047520.1:19574878-19798051 GCF_902827115.2 Pseudochaenichthys georgianus | reverse complement strand
GATGTTTGGAGCATAATAACTGAACGCTGTTTCTCCATGTTTAGTTCTGACTCTGGGGACAGAAAGCTGACCCGTCCCTGAAGACCTGAGAGATCGGGATGGTTCATCATTTAGCAGGAGGTCAGAAATGTATTTTGGGCCTAAACCATTCAGGGCTTTATAAACCAGCAGCAGTATTTTGAAATCTATTCTTTGACACACAGGAAGCCAGTGTAAAGACTTCAGAACAGGAGTGATGTGATCCACTTTCTTAGTGTTAGTGAGGACTGCAGCTTCCTAATAGATGTTTTAGTGAGACCTGTGAAGACACCATTGCAGTAGTCCAGTCTACTGAAGATAACGGGACAAGTTTTTCCAAATCCTGCTGTGACATTAGTCTTTTAATCCTAGATATGTTCTTTAGGTGATAGGCTGATTTAGTAACTGTTTTAATGTGACTGTTGAGACTCAGGTCAGAGTCCATGACTACACCTAGATTTCTGGCTTTATCTGTTGGTTTGAACATTGCAGACTGAAGCTCAGCGCTAACTTTTATACGTTCCACCTTGGCTCCAAAAACCATTACCTCAGTTTTATCTTTGTTTAATTGGAGAAAGTTCTGACACATCCAGTCATTGATTTGTTCAATGCACTTACTCAGTGTTTGAAATGGAGCATAGTCTCCTGGTGAAATGGTTAGGTAAATGTGTGTGTCATCTGCATAGCTATGGTAACTTATTTTGTTGTTCTTCATTATCTGAGCCAGTGGTAGCATGTAGATGTTAAAGAGAAGAGGCCCCAAGATTACAAATTTTACACACCAGAAAACACAGAAATATCCATGAAATAAACATACAGTAGGCTATAATTGGGAAGGCATTACAAATGTAAATATATTTTAAATAATAAAACAATCCCACCACCACAGGTATCTACAGGAGAAGAGGGAATTCTCTCCACAAAATGTGAATGCCCAGGTGGAGAATGGAAATGCAGTCATGCGGCTGCATTAGCCATCTTTGCCATCCACACTTTCAGCTGCACTGACACCCCCTGTCAGTGGAAGAAGCCAAAGGCAGCTAAACGTACGCATTCAGTGGAGGAGCTATTTCCTCCAACCAATAACTCATTCAACCCGCTGACAAGAGAGCCCACCTCCGAAGATCGTGACTGGCTGAGGGACAGACTCGGGGGCAGGTTCTCAGGAATGTCTTGGCTTCTCTCCCCCGAGCCAGAAGAGGAACACTACAGCTTGGAAACACTTACTGTTCCTGAAATTCTCAAATCTGTTGGGCATCAGGGGCCTGAGGCAATTGTGGCAAGCATGGCATTGTCTGAGGAGCAACAGAGGGCAATTCAGGTGGCTACACTGGTCAGCGAACCAACCCAAACTGGCATTTGTTCAGGAAAGGAAGGTTGACTGCCAGCAACTTTGGAGCTGTCCTGAGGTCAAAGCGTGTGACTGCTTCCCTTAGTGCCAGGGTGCTAGGGCAACAACAGGCCCTTGGTGGTGTTTTGTCTGTACAGTGGGGGACTATGAATGAATGTGAGGGCGTCAGGGCATTCACCACTGCAACCCAGATGCAGGTCCATGAGTCAGGTTTGTGGCTCTCCCAATCAGGAGTGTTGGGGGCATCTCCAGACGGTCTGGAAGGGTCTCCCGCTGTGCTGGAGGTAAAGTGTCCCTACGGAGCCAGGGAAATGACAATTAGTGAAGCATTGCAAGTCAAGGGCTTCTGTGTCAGTAAGGAAGGAGAAACATTCAGCCTGCGTGAGGAGCATCCTTACTGGCACCAAGTGCAAGGTCAGCTTCACCTCACTGCAAGAAAGAAGAAGAAATTAAGAAATTGTGAATCGTTTTTAATTTACATTTACTCGCCTTTGCAATGTTGTGGTTGTTAGAGTGTTACCCCCTAAACGCACCAGGAGCGTCTGCGCCGCGTTACGTTGCGGCTGCGCCACGCTGCGACCTCCTCCTGCGACCTCCTCCTGCGACCTAACACACCAGGCGCGTTTCAAAACGTTGCGGAAGCGGAGCGTCGTGTGTGCAGCCTCGCAGTTCTTAATTAACTTTAAAACATTAATATGTAGTTGTTACCTTCCACTCCACAAACTGCAGCGACTAAAAACCAGGCCTTGTCCTTTCTGATGTTGTCCTTGTAAAAAGCATTGGTTACATCGTATACAATGGTGTGTTTCTCCACTTCCATTATGAACACCTCGTCGTCCATTGTGCGTATCGTAGTGGAGGTGTTGTGATGAAGGAGGGGGGTCTGCTAAATTAGTATATACGCAGGATGGGCCTGGCCCGGATGCTCACCTTTCCACTTCCTGCGAGGGGGGGGCTGCCTGTCCGACCTTACCTTATGGCTGCGCCGCGGCAAAAATAGGATTCATCCTAATTTTAGAGAAGCGCTGCGCCGAGCTGCTTCTGGGACGCGTCTGAGCCGTAACGCGGCGCGTGTGGTGGAATAGCACCCATTGACTAGAGTGGCCGCGATTCTTACGACCGCCGCGGCGCAGCCGTAACGTGGCGCAGACGCTCCTGGTGCGTTTAGGGGGTTAGGCTTCCTGTCAGCTCGTCTGTTGGGAAGATATAAAATATTAGTTTCATGGAAGTTACATCGTCACAAATAAGAGCATTAAAACATACAGTACATAGGCTAAAACAAAACATCTAAAGATATAACCTTGCACTTTGTCTCGTGAACATTTTCACTATTTTGACATTTTTATAGATCAAAATTGAACTAAAGAAATAAAGGTAGATTAATCCATATTGAAAATAGGTGTCAGCTGCTACACTAATTATAATAGTTATATTTCTTAATTAATTAAGATATTACTGTATTGATCCCAATTGGGGAAATGTTTGTGTTGCAGCAGCATAACAAGAAAAACAAAATATAAGTTATTATATATACAAAAGTATGTTAGGGATGGAATATTAAATTGAATATAAATGTAAAATGTACATGTGATGTTACGTCCAAGAGAAGCTATGGAGCAGAGAGTTCTCTGCCAGCCAGAGGTGATTTGTTATTAGTTCAATATGTCAAACTGATTTCCCTGACTACAATCTTTAGTTACACGGTGAAACGTTATGCTACTTGTACTAATTAGACTTATCATATAAGCCACACAGGTTTTAATAGGATGTATTCATTATCTTTACTTATTTTGCGGTCTTTTCAGCAGTGCCATCTCTAAAACGGCGATACACTACCCATCATTTACATTTCACCGTGACATGGACAACAATGTAACGTCAGCTTACCTCATGGCACGAATCCAGACTCTCCTTTGGAAAACATTGGCCGGGAAACGATAGAACGAGCACGTTTCATGCGAAGACCTGTGGCTGCAACCCGGAGCAAAGCAACAAACCATTGCGTAGCTAACTAGTAGCGCTAGCTTTAGCTAACGTTAGCCAACGAAACGAACTGCCGAGTAAAATTGGAAAACACTGGTAATTAATTGTTCTATAATTTATAAAACTACGGTGTTAAAAATGACCATTTCAAAAATAGAGATTCTAATGGTAAGATATAGATATACAGATACTAAAGAGACTACAGATAGGCTACTAAAGATAGGCAGGTACTTGCTTTCAAGCAGAACACAGGGGAAAACAAACTTAGCGGGAGTGTTTACGTGTGTAGGCGTAATGACGTACAACGGACTCGACCATTTCTGTAGTCCTATTCAGCCACTCGGTAACAACCATCGTTTTTCAGACACGTAAACTCTTCACAAATCACCAGTGGGGTCACTGCTGATGTATCTACTGTCGTAGAACAAAACGTGATTTATCTCTTAAATTTGTGTCAACCACAGACCTTATTTCGAGCTATTTTCCAAAACCCTATGGAGAAAATACATTGCTTTTTTGACGAAGGAACCGGAAGTGCTAAAAATGCTAACTTACTTCCGGGTTTTAGGACACGTCACTGCGGTTCTCTATTAACACTGTACATATTATTGTTTGCCCGTGGGATTAGGGTGATCGGTAGAGAGCTGCTGCATTTTCCTCCGTCGGATGTGATATAAAAACAAAGCGATTATTGTCGTTGTTGTAAACTCAGGTGGATTAAATGTAGTGCATTCATTTCAACTCGCGAACATATGATACATTAAATGATCGCGAGGATCACGATCGAACATCGTTTGTTTGACCCTGGATGCATTTCCTGATCTAAAAACATAGCAATGGTTTTGTACTTATGCCAACGTGAATTAAACATTATTTTGTTAAATAAAAACATGGTGATGTTTAGTAAATGATTACATGTCTCTTACTTAAGCACAGAATATGATCCTATCCGTGACATGTATGGATCTTAACAAATATCCGCTATATCAGATCCCTGTAGATCAGCTGTTTATTTCACATGAGTTCCAGTGTGGCAGCTTTTCACGGCTCCCCCTGGTGGATCCATGATCCATTGCTGCTGGTTTAATTATAATTAAATGTATTTATCAAGGGGGCGTTTCAAGTCCTGCGGGGGGGTTTTCCTTTTCAGCAGGGGCCCACCCCGTGCAGATCACGGACCCGCCCGGGTAGGCGTCTGAAACGAAGCGCTACATCTGTATATAATTTGAAATCGATCAGATCGCTGGTTAAACTTTCTCGTAACTCGGGATTTGAATATCATATCATGTGGGGAACCCGCCCACTCAAAACACTTTATCGACTGTAGACTTCCAATCACATGCGAGTACAGTGCCTGTAGACAGTCAAGCCTTCTGATTTGCCAAAAGTCTACAGTCAGAGTCCCGCCTCCAAACTCCATTGGACAGTACGACCGTGGACTTCCAATCGGATGGAAATGACTGTAGACTTTTGTCAAATCAGAAGGCGTAACTGTCTAAAGTGACTGTGGACTTTGCACTCCCGTAGACCCGAGCTCTGCGAACTCCCCAAATGTGGGAATCTCGACTGCATAATTTGTGGTAGTGGGGGACTGCGTTCGCGCTCTCCCCTGATTATAGTGTTGAAGAAAAGGTCAAAGACAACCTGGCTACAGCTTGCATGTGTGGCGGCTTCTTTGCTCCAGGAGAGACTTTCTGGTGCCAATGTCCTCCCCAGAGCGTGTCCTTCCTTTGGGCTCGAAGTATCTCTGTCCCTTGCAGTGAGCCTCACTCTGCGTGCCACGCTCCAGAGCCAAGCAAGTTCAATTTGTCACCTTTAGCGTCTTTTGCATTGAGTCCAAAAAAGATCCGCTGCGGATGTGCTGAGTTTCTGCCCTCAATTGAAACCATCTGTTTTGGTTTCGAGATGCGTCTTTGTTTGTTTTTCCACAAGGCAGGAGATGGGTGCACCGTTCCCGGAGGCGCTGCAATACCGGGTCGATGCGTGGAGTGAACGGGGCAAGCCCCTCTTTCAGCTCCCAGTGCTAAAAACCCATTTAATATATAGTCCCCGTATAGGGGACGTATCAGATATTAAACTGATAAGAACAGATTTTTTTTTATTATTACAAATCTTCAATTTACTTCATTCATATACACAGTTTACAACAAGTAAACAATTGACATTAAATACAACACATATAACACTTTTACTTTTCATACATGCAAATACAGTTAGGTGATCTGGTCTTCACCCCACCAGCCCTAAACCTCCCTTCCATCTTTCCAAAGCGGCGTGTTGTCCCCATTTCAGAATGTCCCTCTCCATTCTCCCCTTCATATCTGCCCTTACTTTTCCTATTATCACCCTTATGCTGCTGCAGCATTTGTTCTTTGCAACATCCTGCCTAGCCAGCCAAAGATGTCTCTTGAGCAGGCTTACCACTAGCCAAACGGGGAAACTTGCCCAAAATTTACCAGGACCCGAGCCCCTTTCAATCCCATCCCATGTAATTTTAAACCCAGGAAAACTCTGTCCTAACCACCCTTCTACTCTTCTCCATGCTCTCTGTGCGAATGTACAGTCCCACATGACATGTCTGATGGTCTCTTCATCCTTACAATCTGGCCTAGGGCACACCGGAGACCTTGCCAATCCATGACGGTACATGATTTCCCGCACTGGCAGGCACCTGAGCAGGCACAGCCAGTTAAGGTCCTTCAGCCTATGGTCCAGTCCCTTCGGCTGGATCCTCCTCCACACTTTGGATGGTATTCCAATAACAGGACCAACATTGATTTTCTCTCTGGCTTCTTGATATAGGGTTCTGTGATTGAGTTTCACCTCTGGCCCGGCAGCCTCCGGGTGAGCCCGAAGCCACTTTACTGCATGGCGGTAGTGCCATGGCTGCTGTTCCGCCCTGGGCCCCAAATTGCTCCAGGCCATAAGCTCTCTTGCTTGATAAGAAAAGAAAAGGCGAATAAAAAAACCAGAAGGATGTACTACTGGGCCTGATACTTCCCTACATAACGTTGAAACAAAGATGCAGTCCATCTTCAGAGTTAAATGTGGTACATCTCTCCCCCCTGCTTCGACCCCAGCCAGCATGCGGCCTCTTGCCACATACTCATATCTCCCACCCCATATGAAGCCAAACAAGAGGCGCATGAGAGGCCTCCTCATGCTGACCGGCAACGGATATATGTATGCGAGATATACGAGGGATGGCAATATATCTACCTTCAGCACTAATACCTTCCCTATGAAGGTCAACTGCCTACTCTTCCAGAGTGACACTTTCCTCTCTACGACCTCAAGCCGTCTTGCCCAACTCAGGGTAGCACTTTTAGTCGACTCAAACCTGACCCCTAGAACTTTTATAGGCCCTGGGCAGCAAGCAAGACCCCCTGGCACATCCATCCTTTCGCTCCATTTCCCAAAAAACTTCACAGAGGACTTTGCACAATTAAGCTTGGAACCGGATGCCCTGCCGAAGTCCTCCATGATTTGCAGCGAACGAATAAGGCACTCATCCCTATCAAGCAGCAAAGTGGTGTCATCTGCATACTGGGACAGTTTCACCCGTTACCCTCCACTGCCAGGCACTAGAAACCCTCTGACCCCTGTGTCGGCCCTGATGGCTGCAGCCAAAGGCTCCATATAGAGCACATATAGCAGTGGTGAGAGAGGGCACCCTTGTCTCACACCTGATTGTAACCGGAAAACATCGCCTAGGTATCCGTTCACTACTACCCTGCTCCCCATGTCCATGTATAATGTGTGCAACCACCTTATAAAGACTTTACCAAACCCTAGCCTCTCCAATATGCTGAACATAAAATTCCACTGCACCCTGTCGAACGCCTTGGTTTGGTCAAGAGCAACCAGCATGAGTGGCAGGTTTCTGTCCTCTGCCCAAGCTATCGCATCCCTTAGGAGCTGCAGGTTCCATCTTGTTGAACGCCCTGGCACTGCACATGTCTGGTCAACATGAACCAAATGAGGCATTGCTTCGCCTAGCCTATCAGTGAGTACTTTTGCCAGAAGTTTATAGTCCACACATAGCATGGTCAAAGGTCACCAGTTGCCTATTTCAGTGCGATCTCCCTTCTTATACAGGAGGGAGATCACCCCGGTGGCTAAAGACCCGCTCATTTCTCCTGCCTGCAGCACCTCTGTCAGAACCTCCAACAATACTGGCCCTAGTATGCTCCAGAACTTTGCATACAATTCTACAGGTAAGCCATCGATTCCTGGCACCTTACCCTTGTTCATTCTGTTGAGCGCACCCTCCAATTCGCTAACCGTTAGCAGGAGCTCTAAAGTCTGCACTATGTCCCCTGGAACCTGGCGCTCAAGCAGTTCCAGGAAATCATCCCCTCTTCCCACATCTTTCTCCTTGAAACTGTCCCTGAAATGATCTGTGGCAACCCTCACCACCTGGCCCTCTTCGGTCACAACAATACCCTGACTGTCCCTAAACATCACGTTCCAAGTGTAGCATGAGAAGCTCCTTCTGTTCTTTAAATGACAGTCCAACCCCAAGTCCAGACAGGACTGGAGCCACACCTGAAACATTACCTGACTCAATTGACTGTTTGGAGGTAGGCCCCAGAAAGACAGACAAAATACTTTTTTCCACTAACTGTGCCTTTATTTCTACCAACAACTCCTCTTTATTCAACTTTTTGGGAAGTTCAAGACCGTAATGGTCAGCCACTCTCAAAAGCTGATCTTTTTTATAAGTACCCAACACATCCTCATTTGGGGACTCAACAAAATCTTCAATAGAAGCCATTTAACTGTTTACCGACCAAGGCAAGGCTTTTCCAGCAGTACTGATAGTGAAAGACAGTTTTACATATGGAGACCCCACTCCTCTGGCTAACTGCCTTACCAAATGCTTACTGACTCACTCACCCCTAGTCTTCGTGTAGAATTGTGGTAGGATTTTAAGCACAAAAGCCCAGTGACCCGGTTAATTCTCAGCAATTGAAAATCACCTAGGCAGTCATGGAGTGCACCCGAGCAAATGCTCTAGCCACTTACTACACAAAAATAACAAACAAAAACAAAAAAAGGTTCAATGGAGACAGCTTGTGTCTCTCATTGCTTATACCTAACAGGAATAAGGGTTCCAAACATTTGACAGCCTTTAACACAAAACAGCAATACCGGAAAACATAGCTTGCCTTGGACAGAAACACAACTGTGAGTAAGACCAGTTACTTAGACAGTAAGATCAACCTGACCTATTTTCCCCTACAAAACTCAGAGTCAACCAACCAGCTGTGTGAACACTCCCTGACTGAAATAGGTCACCATGTCCTTTATCCAGCACCGGAAGTGATCTCGGACGAGCCCCCACTTGTTACAACCTTCCAAAGGCTGGAACAAACAGGGAGGCCACACAGAGTTTAATGCCAAATATATATTTATTTAACAGATTGTTGAAGAACACCTCTGATGTATAATGTGGTAAGAATCAGACTGTCAGTAGTGTGAGCAGTGTGTGAGTGTGTGGAAGGGTGTTGTAGCATGTTGGAGGGTGCATCAAACCTAACACAGGCTGTAGGCTGAGGTTGCTGCAGCATGCCAGGATCTGAATCAGAGAGATTGATCCTTGCAGCTGGGCAACCTTTATGCCTTCTGGTGGCTCCGCCTCTAGATGGGCGGGCACAAACAGGACGACACTCCCAGTACCTGCCAGAAGACAGCAAGGCAGGGAGCACAGCCAGGCAGAAGGGGGGAGGGGTCGTCACACCTGTCACCACTGTTAGAGATATGAATGGACAACTGGTCCGCTTTTTCAAATCTCCGCACGTCCCTAAACAAGCTGATATCTTACAGGAAGGAATCCAGAGCATACAATTAACCGTTTAACAATAATCCACTTTAATGGTAATATGACAATGCAATACAATCAAATACAGTACAAAATAAATACAGATCTGTGGGATCCCACATTTACCTGATACTCACGTGAGCCAGCCAGAGGAAAGAGAGAGCACACAGCGTGGTTCCTGTCTAAATACCTCGCTTACAAGAGGAGGAGTTATCTGATCCTCCCTTCCAGACCTCCGTGATTGGCTGCCCAAATATCACCAACACCTCACATCTTAAGTTTCCCAATCATAGTGGCTTTAGCTTTATTATCTCCTAGATCTGAGTTGACTGTAAGTCAACTCCTCACCTTCCCCCTTCTTCCTTTGTCTTCAAAAAACACATGTTAGCAGGCCCCAGCTCACAGTTTTCTACACAAATCATTTTTCCCTTTTAAGCTTCTTCATAGTTTGCATGAATACATACAAATATTTCCTTAGTCCTCACATTTATGAAAGGATAAAACAGATAAATCAATATAAAACACAAACACAGGTATTGTTTGAACAGTATTCACTTAACTGCTACTATTTGATAATTACCAGAGGAACTCAAGGGACCTCTTTTAATATCTGGAAATTGCAACAAGACTTTCTGTCATTTCAAATGTAACACACTTCTTAAATATCAGATGCTGCAATCCCCCTTTTGTACTCTCCTAAAAGAGTGCAACTTACACAAGGCACTTGAAACATAACTATTGTCATTCCTCTCCAATATCATCAGAAACTGAGATCCAAAGTATTTGAAATCGTGAAGGAACAGAACATCACTTCCCATGGCAGTGAAGGAACCATGAGGGGGCAGCTGAGTGCTAAGAAGCAGTCTCCTGGTGGGGAATCATCAGCCCCCCCCCCCCCAAAGGAATAGCCCACAACGACAGCTGATAGGGAGGGGGAGATGCGGCTTTCCCTTCACGGGTGGAACTGATCAGAGAGAAGCAGACTCCTCTGCTGCCTCGACAAGTCCCCCAGCCCACTGCCAGCCGCTTCCAAGTCGTCTGCTGCCTGGATGTCCTCGAGGTCCTTCCCCGTTCGGATGATGATGCCTCCTGGGACGACTGCTGGATGGATGTCCTCGAGGTCCTTCTCCTCCAGTCCGCTGATGACAGCATCCAAGTCGACCTCCATGACGAGAGCCAGATCCGTCCTGATGTCGTCTAGGGTTCTCGCAGGTGTTTTCCCCCGCCGCACACTGGCTCCCGTGGTACCAGTTGTCCCCCTTTCCTTGTAGGCGGACGACATGGGATGTCCTCTGGGTCACTCGGTCGGGGCCGGAGAGCCTGGGGTTGACAGTCAGCCTCCTGCGTCTCGGGTCCCCCTTTTGGCGTCAACAACCTGTGTGGAGAAATCTGATACAAATCCCTCAAGCCTACGCTCCGGGCTCTGGGGCCCTCGGCTGTTTGACCCACCAGTGCGTGGCCACTTGGAGCCTGTTGGTGGGGTGTCTTAAAACAACAGACATCTGTGCACAGGTTTTCTAAATTAATTGTGCAGCTTCAGAATCTTAATACTTGGACTGTGCCAACTAAATAAGAACCCCAACATCTTTAGGTAAACTAAATAACATATTTCAATAGCTCTGAATTTCTGACAAGCATCTGTGTTTATTTTTAAATGAAATCCTTGAGATCCCATTAAAAATCTAAATATGATTTGAACTGCTAATGTTTCTGGTAAAGAAACACACTAATGTTATGGATTCAAAAACAACCAAAATCACAATACTGACAAAGTGAATGGCTTCCTGGTGATACTGTTTTTACCCATCAGTGCTTAGATATTATCCTACTGAAAAAATGAATACAGAATTCCAACAAACTGTCATCAAATGTCTTTCTATTATAAATGTAGATGAAATATATATCCCCATAATGACCTAAACAATAAAGTCTATGGCTTTTACTTCTTTACCAGGCTAGTTACATGATGTTGTCTGTTGAAATGTTACTCACAGGTCAGCTTCTTCAGTATTCCATTCTGGACTTACATCTCTCCCAGCAGCCCCTTGGCCACTGGTTCTTTATCTGTGTTACCTGCTATAACTCAATCAATATTAGAGACATGCCAACATCCATAAAACAGTATCTTATCCCCAGATATGGAGCAGGTCAATTCTAAAACTGTCAATCAATGGTCAGATTGAACAATAGAGTTGGAGCAGCCGGTTCCTTTCAGTCCCTAAATGAAAAATGTACATTGTGAAGTTTACACTCTCCCTTTTTTACACATTATCTCATGTGTAAACAAAAACCTGTATGGGAAGCAAACCTTCAGGTCATAATGGATTATAAGACAATACCAAACATTTTTCCCAAAGGTACATCCATCATTTCCCACAGTAAACACTCCAGTAAGTGTTTCTCTCCATCTTTCAGTCCTAAAAGAAACATAATCTTCATGGTTTAGTTTGAGCTTCACATTCTGCAAACGGCCACCTCCTGTGGGAGTGAAATATCATCAAGCAGATTAGATACGGTTTCCCCTTTTGTGCAATGTTAGGAAACCTCTCATTTCACACATTATTATCACACAAAAATAATGTGTTAGTCCAAAACATGCTTGATTAGTCATCGTTTTAAATCATGTAGTTGCACTGATCAGGTGCAGACATACACACACTCAGACTGTCAGATTGTAAAGTCAGGTTTGGTCAGGTACACCTCAGAGTCAGTCATTGAGAGTGCCTTCCCAAGTTACCCTGTCGGTCAGGGTCAAAGGTCAGTTGGTCTCAGTCTTTTTGGCCATGTGTCGTGCCCTGCAGAGATGTTCCAGCACAGGCCAGCATCCTCCGTCTATAACAATCTGTATATATGGAGCGCCATCATTTATTAATTCACAATTACAACTATAATGTTCAAGATATCTCTAACTTTTCATTGGAACAGCGGTTTCCCAAATTCCCTGAAAAGTGTTAGCCAACAAATGTCACTTCCTTATTGTACTATTACTGCAATTCATTTACACCTAATTAGTATTAAAATGACTAATAGATCTATTTAAGAAACTTGTGTACATCACTATCTTGTGTCAAAACATTACTAGGATCTGTAAAGATCTGCTATGTATTCCATAACTCATTCTATCAATTTATCTTCAATTCTGGTGCACTTAAAGAACAATGTTACCTTCTTTAACAGTGCGTGGAACTCTGGGTGTCCGAACATGCAACAATTACTCCCTACTGTAACAAATTAAAACACTACCAAATTCACACACGAATAAAAAGTCCAGTGCATACTTCCTTCATGCCCCCCCCCCCTTTCCTATCAGCGTGTTTTAGAATGATTTTCCACTTCACTTTAATAGTTCTCCTCTTTTCCGCTATTTTTTATTTACCAATTGACTAATTTATGGTCAATACATCTTCTTATCTTCACTTATTTATCAAGTCAATTCAAGTTCTTTACAATACATTAGTAGATACCTTGTAGAGTATTCACAATAACTAATCCCCTCTAGGATATGAAATCCATTCATCTTTACGCAGATACTATGTCCTTATTTATGTTTTGTTCATGATAACAATGGTATAACAACCACACGTTTTACCCATAGCTAGTTTCTATAACAAGACTATTATGTGTGACATAATAATCAGATGTCTTGTTTGCTAACCAAGAATATTAAACTTTAACCTTTTCAGCATTCCAGACCATCCTATAAACAAGCAGCCTCTTATCTAAACACTAAGCATTAAGGTTTCTACACCACCAACCGGGAAACTCTTGCACAATCATGCTGTAAAATCATTGCATCATTCCTCCAGAACAATCTGAGACAAGCATGTCTCAAGATCTTGTCATAATGAGCACAGTCAGTGATGCGTTGTCCTCTGCAGCTGTAGTCAATAGGATCAATGAAACTCTTGCACTGGGATGTCCTGAGGGGGAAGGAACCTCTGGATCAATGTGCTACAATCAGCGGACACACGTTGTCCTCTGCAGCTGTAGTCAGTGGCAGGGTCCCCAAAAAAGCTAGGACCGGCCCTGGTCAGTGGGCTCCAAGGAAACTCTCCCTGGCTTTGAGATGAGGGAAGGAATCACTTGGCAGACACACATTGTCCTCTGTACTGCAGAAATCCCCCAAAACCGCAGTACCTCTTCACACCACTGTTGCCTTGACAACGAGGCACAAGCATAATGTCAATATCTCCTCAGAGATGCATTCTTTGCACACTTCTTCTGTTCGCAGTGAGCAACTCTTCACCAACACACTGATTCAGAGAACCCAAAAGGTGGTGCAGAACTATCCAATGCTGCTGTAATCACATTCCAGCTACTGAGAAAAACTCAATTTAAATCTCTCTCCCAACGGGTTACAAAATAAAATGGCTGAGTGTCTATATGGTCAGGAATGCTGAAACATGTGAATGTTAAAACAAATCAATGGCAGTAGTCTACCCAGATTCTTTACTCCATTAAAAGTAGTAAAACCACATCGTAAAATCTCTTTTTTATCTTTAGAAACCATGAGGAATGACAGTTCTCATAAAACACTATTCTTCCTTACTTCAGTTCTAAATCAAATGAGCCAGACAGGAAATCCCCTTTAACCACTTGCTTATTCTATTCTTTTTGAAATTGTTTATCTAAGTTGTGTTACAAGCCGGTTAGATCTGTAATGAATTACAATCAATATTTAAGGACGTAATATAAGTTAAATATATTGTTAAGCTAATTACTGTTTTATTGTGAAGGCATCTCTGGCGAACAGCGGCCTTTGGCTTTTATTTTGAAAGGCCGTTCCGGAACAGTGAGTTCGATTTCTAGAAACACGGCAAGTTAACAATCGTTCTAATGCATTAACTAAAGTCGTGAAAGAGACAAGGAGGGGGAAGGCGTGTGGAAGCAAGCAATGAACTGAAAATGCCACCAATCCTCTGTTTTAACGTGATGGCGCACATTGAAAACCGAAGCAGGCATAAGCACCTCTGTCATATACTGACAAGCGTTCAAAAACCCTTCTGCTTATCACTTAGGCTACTACTTTTTGTTTTATTCATAACCTAAAAATACAATTGTGATGAATAGCTTGCTCTTGTACCATTACATTTACCAACATAAAACAAGGTCTTTACTATTCAACAATGACAACCTACAGACAGCTTATTTATTTAAATATACAAGCCTTTTCTTTAGCTCCCTGTTTGATTCCACTTCAAATCAATCTCTTAATCTGTTCCCATTGCTGCCGGTAACTCCCTGGAATTTCAGAATTGTCTTTACTCTTCTGATGTTCCATATTGACTTCGCTTTTATTTATCCGATTTAATTAATGTGTTCACTTGTCTATTTTCGTCATTAACGTGCTCCCCCCCCCTTTCAGCCACTAGATGGCAGCAGCAGAGCACAAATGAGCTTCACTCTTCTGAGTGCATTGTCAATCGCTCACACAAGTAGTTTAGGTAAAAATCACACAGATTTATTCCCCGTACAGTTTGTCCAGCTTGATAATGTGATGTTTATTTCAACAGACAAGCAAGACCACGAATGATGCGAGCCCTTTATCACACGTCAGCCTTTCAAATTAATTTTTACAGACAAGGGAAACGAGAGCCGGTCCCGTCACAATTTCGGTGACGTTTGCGTTCTCTCCCAATAATTGAACATATAGCAGTCCGCTGGCACTTAGCTTTTGGCCTTAGTCTGCTATTTAACCCCAGTTTTAAACGGTGACTCGATCTGAAATATCGAGTTTCCAGGTTTCGTCGTGCAGGAATTTCACCTCACAACCCACGAACTGCACCGTTTCCACGCCACTCAGGAATAAACTACCTGAGGTCCACGCCAAACCGCTCTATATCTCGTCACGCAGGACTCTCTGTCTACCTTGCGATCAACGTTCACGTGTTTTATATAACTTTCCTAACATAGTAAAATATGCATTGTATATTCCATTTAAACTTCAAAAACACTGTGAAACGCCTACAGACAATTACCTTATTTGTAGTTGCAGGGCCCTGCTTATTGTCTGAGATGTCTAAAAGTGTTTGTTC
This sequence comes from Pseudochaenichthys georgianus, assembly GCF_902827115.2. Taxonomy (NCBI): domain Eukaryota; kingdom Metazoa; phylum Chordata; class Actinopteri; order Perciformes; family Channichthyidae; genus Pseudochaenichthys; species Pseudochaenichthys georgianus. The sequence continues at coordinate 19,782,840 of NC_047520.1, read as the reverse complement.
CCGACCCATTCCGGTCGTCTGAATCCCTCCACAGCTCTGTGTATCTGGCACGTCGGATCACCATTTGTTAGAGATATGAATGGACAACTGGTCCGCTTTTTCAAATCTCCGCGCGTCCCTAAACAAGCTGATATCTTACAGGAAGGAATCCAGAGCATACAATTAACCGTTTAACAATAATCCACTTTAATGGTAATATGACAATGCAATACAATCAAATACAGTACAAAATAAATACAGATCTGTGGGATCCCACATTTACCTGATACTCACGTGAGCCAGCCAGAGGAAAGAGAGAGCACACAGCGTGGTTCCTGTCTAAATACCTCGCTTACAAGAGGAGGAGTTATCTGATCCTCCCTTCCAGACCTCCGTGATTGGCTGCCCAAATATCACCAACACCTCACATCTTAAGTTTCCCAATCACAGTGGCTTTAGCTTTATTATCTCCTAGATCTGAGTTGACTGTAAGTCAACTCCTCACCTTCCCCCTTCTTCCTGTCTTCAAAAACCACATGTTAGCAGGCCCCAAATCCAGCTCACAGTTTTCTACACAAATCATTTCCCCCTTTTAAGCTTCTTCATAGTTTGCATGAATACATACAAATATTTCCTTAGTCCTCACATTTATGAAAGGATAAAACAGATAAATCAATATAAAACACAAACACAGGTATTGTTTGAACAGTATTCACTTAACTGCTACTATTTGATAATTACCAGAGGAACTCAAGGGACCTCTTTTAATATCTGGAAATTGCAACAAGACTTTCTGTCATTTCAAATGTAACACACTTCTTAAATATCAGATGCTGCACCACCTGCCTTGCTTTTTTTTCCCGTACTGAGCTGAAAAAAGCAGCAGAACATGTTTCTGACTGCTCAATGAACTCTGACCGTGATCTCGCCAGGAAAGCCCGGGCCTTGCCTTCAGCGACATGTCTGAGCCTTGCCTTCAAAGAATCGCATACATCTTGATTTATAGTGGAACCACAGTTCCCCTTTGCGTACTCACGCTTTAGGAGTCGCTGCAGATGAGACCCCTCCCTCTTTGACTGTCTTGCCTTCCTTTTGCAATAACCTAAGCAGAAGGTCTTAATTCTGTCCTTGGCTACCTCCCACCACTCTAGTATCCCCTGACACAGCGGTTTGAGGCCCAACACTCCCTTAAAAAACAAAGGGAACTGTTGGTTGAAAAGCGTTTCCTCCAAAACACTGACATTTAGGCGCCAGTAACCAGGCCCAAACGTTTGTGCATCCAAATCTACTCGAAACAGCAGGCCATCGTGGTCAGAAAAGAAAACAGGGATGGTCCTACCTGTGATCAGGTTTAATGACCTGGAAAAAAACAAATAGTCCAAACGTTTTGCCACGCCTCTTGAGTTACACCACGTTGGGCTGTCTATGTGTGGCTCGACCCCCTTACCCCCATCTACCAACCCACATCTAACCATGAGTTGTGAAATATACTGGTCGCTGGCATCCCCTCCCCAGCTCAACGTTAAAATCCCCCCTATAATTACCTGTCTATTGGTAACAAGAAAAGGCTCCACTGATGTAAACAGATTAGTCCGCTCTGCTGGCGCCTGTGGTCCATATACCACAATGACCCGCAGCTTCCTTATTCCCCATACGATGTCTGCCCCTATTGCCCTGCCCTGGTCAATAACAAAAACATCCTCCACCCTTATTTCCTTATAACAAAACAAAATCCCAACCCCCGTAGAGTGAACCCCCCCCTACACTCCAAATTGAGTCCCCTTTCGTCCACTCCCTTGAAAACATTCCCACATCCCCCATGTCTCTCAGATGGACCTCTTGCAAAAAAACTATGGCTACATGCAAAGTGCCTACAAAATCAAAAACAGTCCTTTTTTTAACAGTTTCCTCTCACATTCAAAAAGTGAGAACATCAAAATAACTTGTCATGAGGATGTAATGTTAAGCCTTAGCAACGGAAAAATTACCCACTCAATGTTCACGATGCATAGGGGTCGTCACTGTCCATCTGGTCGGCCCATAACACGGGAAGCATACTTGAAGAGGTGGAGGGACACACCGCGCCTCCTTGTGTGTCATCCCCCAAGGGAGGTGGTTGCAGCAGTGGTTCAGCAGTTAGCTCCCGGACCAGTGGCAACCCTGATGGGAGCACAGCCCCTACAACCCCTGGGTCCTCCTCCTTCGTCCCTCCACCCAAACCATGTCCTTCGTCCACTTTGCCCCTCCCCTGGTCACTGTCCTTCACTGGTCCCTCCCTCTTCTGCTGCCCATCTCCTTCACCCACCGTCGCAACCACCTCTTTGGCCTGCACCTTCCTCCTCGTTCCCTCAGTCTTTGACCTTTTGTTGTCTCCGATCTGCGAGCAGTCCCCATTGTCTGCTGAAACCTCTGTTCCGAAAGCTTCCGCTATTTTACGTGCCCCAGTCTTGACACCCACCTCGGCTGCTACAGTTGAGTCTGTATTCCCCACAGGGCCTTTGTCCACGCTGTCAGCCCCCGAGCCGCCTCCCGGTCCCTGCTCCACTGTCACGGTCCCTCCCGTGCTCTCTGAAAACATAGCCTTCTGGCACTGAATAAGCCCTTCCAGAAGGTCCTCGAACTCCGTTTCCTTCCGATTTTTGGCTCCGGCTACCTCCGCAAACGTCCTCCTGCGCTCGGGACAGCTTCGGTATAGATGGTCGATCCCACCGCAGCCATGGCAGGCCTTTGGCACTGTACAGTCTTTGGCCTCATGTCCTCTTTGGCCACAAAACCGGCAGCTGGCGCCGCTGCACCCTCCATCCACATGGCCTGATTGTCTGCATCGCCTGCAGAAAGCTGGCTGGCGCGGGTAGAATAGGTACCCTCGATCTGCTCCAAGGCTGAAGGAGGCAGGCGGGTGCTTGAGGCCGCCAAAACTCTCTGGATCAGATTTAAGAAGCACCTGGAACTGCCTTCGACCTGTCCAGATCCCCATGGTGTCCTTGACATGCCTTGCTGCAGTTAGCACTTCCCCATACAGCCTCAAAAAATCAGCCAGCGCTTTGTCAGTCACAAAGGGATTAAACATGTGGACCGTGATTGTCCTGAAATGTGGTCTGTCCAAATTTAAAACCTTGTAGCAGGCTAGCGGCTTTAGCATAGCAGCAGCAACACAGTCCTTAGCAACTTTCGTGTATACTTGCTCGTCCTTTAGGGTGACGTCAAAAGCCTTCTCCTGCTGGTTCCATTGTAGGCAGTAGATGGCATCGACCTTCAGATTTAGCTGCTCCATGATGACTTTCCTGCAGAACCATGTCCTCGACACGACATCTTCCACCGCAACAACTGCCTGAAAACGCAGTGTGAATCTCAGCCCGACTCTTGGGATCGGCTGACCATCATCGGCCATCACTCCTTTCTCCTCGCGATTCGAAATGTCCTTCCTGGAAAAAATTATAAGAACAGATACTACACTTGATCTTAGCCAAAAGGCCGAGAAGCGATGACCCTTAAAGTTTGCTGCGGGAGACGGACTCGTTGTGCAGTCGCCACAGGTCTTGGTGCGGCTCTTTTGACCTGGGGTAACAGAGGCGCTGGGTAACTTGGATCGCCCAGATGCTAATGACTGCTCTTGTCTTTCACAAACTCAGAATGCTCAGCCAAATGGCCAAGCCTACCAAAAATAGGTTGAACTCGTAGGTGTTCCTCTCCACGGAAGTCTTTAGTAAAAGGCGAAAGACTTATACGTAGTGATGGCAGTTTGACACTGAAGCTTCGAACGGAGCTTCAACCCTGGACTTCCTATTCCACAGAAGCAGTGCTTCGAAGCTTGCTTCAAATCACGTGACATATGACGTCCGAAGCAGCAACTGCTTCAAATCACGTGACATGTGACGTCCGAAGCAGCAACTGCTTCATTCGCGGTCCATTAACGCGATTCAATGCACTGCCTCGTCTCGATTCTGACAGGTGACAGGTTGAAACAGTTTAAAACTTGAGTGCTTCAAGACTTTATGACCGCTCTAAACAATATGCAATGTGTGGGTTGTTGTCGTAGTTTGCGTTGTTGCTGTTGGTATTGCATTGGAATTGTAGTATCATTATAGAGCAAGCCAGGAAGAAAGATAGGTCGTTCTGGCTCGGGAAACACTTCGAAATGTGGAGAAGTTGTGAACAAAAAAAGACAATTATCAGTAATATAAAAACAGTTAAATATTTCAAGGAATAGATAGCCCAGTGGGTACAGCCGGCGGCCCGAATGCGGCGATGTCCTCCGCGCAGCTGGTTCAAAGCCCGGAATGGACGTCTTTTAATCATTGCTTTTCAACTTTAATGACTGATAAAAGGCCCTCTCCGCCCAAAAACATGTCTAGCACTCTCTAGTCTCTTCTTAATAACCCAATACACACAATTATCAATCTTTAATTGCAAATAGAACATGATATTCAGTCTTAGTGTGTGTGCATCGAATATTTTTCAAGGCAAAGATACGTTAAACCCACTGCAGCCTTGCACTTCGCCAGGAGAGGTCGCTGTAACTGAAGCTTCGAGAAATGAACCTATTTCCGACACAATTTTCCAAGTGGTTCGACGCTTCATTCAAAGCTTCATTTTGCCATCACTACTTATACGCTTTGAAGAGAAACCAGAGTAATTGTGGAGGCTGTCCTCGAGAACAGACACCACCATAGTTTAGGGCTGTGCAATTTAATCGATCTTGCGATATATATCGATATTTAGTTTTCCGAGAAATTATCGATATTTCAGCCGCGGGTATCGATACATTAAGTCTGATAACTGTGTTCGTTATACTCGCGTCCAGGAGAGAAGCTTTAAAAATGAGACTAATTGAGTCTCAGAGAATGTTCAAATGTATACTTTAATTAATAAAAAGCGCGGTAATGTTACAAGCAGAAGATGATTCAGTCAGAAAAACAGCTGTGTTCTGGCTCTCGTGAGCGAAGGGAAGAGAGCGAGCTCCACCTTTACAGCTGTTAAATATCCTCTGCTGAATCCTCCCTGTGGGCCGGTTGGCGCTGCTGGGGATCGGCCCTCCACGTCTCCAATATTCGTTGTTGCGCATTACAGAGGATTCAGACATTGCACATTAAATATATAACTAAACACGCCTTTTCTCCTCCTTATCTCTTTCATGACTTTTCATTTAATACATTTTAAACGCTGTAATCAATACTCCAAAAATACCTCACGGCTGGTATCATTTCCGGTAGTTCCGAATGTTGTCTCATGCTACCCACGTCTGTAAACAAACGTATTCAAATAAACTGTACCTTCATTTAATATTCAGCAATAATAATATCTCGACGTCTATAGTTGTAGTGTTGAAATCAGTAGGTGTCGGTGTGCAACACTCCGTGTCATATCGCTACTAAATTCACCTCTATAGGAAATTGTATATTAGCCACATGCTAAATGCTAACCGGAGATGAAGGATTTTCAGAATAAAAGCTCAACAACTAGTTGTGCACAACAACTTCTGGTTTTTCAGTATAAAACAGCATTTAGACTGGCGGTATGTTTATGGTACGTTATGCCATCAAAACATTGATTTTAATTTCTAACAAGTCCCATTCAAATCCCCCGTGTTCCGCCACCTGCTGCACCTTTTAATTCTCCATTGTCCATTGTGATACTGCACAGCTAGAGTTTGCACTGTTTCAATAAATGAAACTAATTTTCTCACCACATCTTTTGATTCATTTTGTCCAGCATTTGCAAGCTGGAGACGCTCTGTCAGAGCCATATATTGTATAATTGATGCTTTCAGTTTTCAGTTGAATTAATTCAATGGAACACTCACAAGATGTCACCAAAATCCCACTGTCCCTTTAAAATCTTTCAGAAAATGATATAAGTGTATCGAATGATATCGAATCGTATCGTTGGCTGAATATCGTGATATATATCGTATCGTTGGCGGAATAGCATGTATCGTATCGCCACAGCCCTACCATAGTTGTCCCAGTCCAAGCCCTCGCGGTGACCCTCACTTGGCTTTTCCACATCCCAGGTCACACCCTTTCCCCCAGCTGCGCTAGCATGGTCCGTGGCTCTCACATTGAGTTGGCATTGAGTCCAAAAAAGACCCCTGCTGCTGTGCTGACCTTTGTGCTGCACTGTGTGCCCCCGATTGGAACCTATCTCTTTAGTAATACGCTTGAGTTGTGTGGAATGTTATACGTGCTCACTCCGCGGCATTAGAAAACACTAGTTTGATGCTAAACATCAAATCCATTTAAGGGAGGAACACTAGAATGTCTTTACGGATATAGATCTTATAATGAAATATAGAAGCGTGGTTGCTTGAAAAACAGTATTTGTTGGCTTGGCTTTATAATTCAGCATTGGTGGTTCAGTGGTAGAATTCTCACCTGCCACGTGGGAGACCCGGGTCCGATTCCCGGCCAATGCAATAGACAGTTCTTTGTTGTCTGAAAATAAAGTATAATGCCTACACCGCTCGGACTCTGCTACAGCAAACACACGGGTCTTTGGAGTGTACAAGTAAAGAGGGATGTTCTCCGTGCCGACTCCCAGTGATTTGAGAACTCAGTGAGATGCTCAACATCAAATCACTGTAAGGGATGACCGGTGGACTGTATCCCTTCTTAAATGACTTAGAGCATATAGAATATCTGTTGAACAATCCAACTTGTTGACCGTGCTGTTGACCTCGCCAGCGTAGTGGTAGTTACGATGTCTTGTGAATGTGGGCAGATGAGTGGTATAATCTTTGTAAGCCAAGAGGAAAACTAGGTTCCCATTCTCCGCAAATGCAACATAGGTTCACTGTTGTTTGGAATCTGTACTAGCACACAATTAGAGAGTTTTACTATTGGGTGACGAAAGGCATTGAGTCCAAAAAAGACCCCTGCTGCTGTGGAACCGCCACGCTGTGTCCTTTGTCATTGCAAGACTGCCCTGTCTCTGACACATCCAACTCATACTTACCTGGCAGGGGAGATACCATGATCACCAAGGTGGTTCACCCAGGGCGAGGCTCGGCCATTGCACCCCGGCTATGCTGACCGCTGCGAATTCCCCAAATGTGGGAATCTCGACTGCATAATTTGTGGTAGTGGGGGACTGCGTTCGCGCTCTCCCCTGATTATAGTGTTGAAGAAAAGGTCAAAGACAACCTGGCTACAGCTTGCATGTGTGGCGGCTTCTTTGCTCCAGGAGAGACTTTCTGGTGCCAATGTCCTCCCCAGAGCGTGTCCTTCCTTTGGGCTCGAAGTATCTCTGTCCCTTGCAGTGAGCCTCACTCTGCGTGCCACGCTCCAGAGCCAAGCAAGTTCAATTTGTCACCTTTAGCGTCTTTTGCATTGAGTCCAAAAAAGATCCGCTGCGGATGTGCTGAGTTTCTGCCCTCAATTGAAACCATCTGTTTTGGTTTCGAGATGCGTCTTTGTTTGTTTTTCCACAAGGCAGGAGATGGGTGCACCGTTCCCGGAGGCGCTGCAATACCGGGTCGATGCGTGGAGTGAACGGGGCAAGCCCCTCTTTCAGCTCCTAGTGCTAAAAATCCATTTAATATATAGTCCCCGTATAGGGGACGTATCAGATATTAAACTGATAAGAACAGATACTACACTTGATATTAGCCAAAAGGCCGAGAAGCGATGACCCTTAAAGTTTGCTGCGGGAGACGGACTCGTTGCGCAGTCGCCGCAGGTCTTGGTGCGGCTCTTTTGACCTGGCGTAACAGAGGCGCTGGGTAGCTTGGATCGCCCAGGTGCTAATGACTGCTCTTGTCTTTCACAAACTCAGAATGCTCAGCCAAATGGCCAAGCCTACCAAAAATAGGTTGAACTCGTAGGTGTTCCTCTCCACGGAAGTCTTTAGTGGCCCTCACTTGGCTATACAGATGTAGCGCTTCGTTTCAGACGCCTACCCGGGCGGGTCCGTGATCGGCACGGGGTGGGCCCCTGCTGAAAAGGAAAACCCCCCCGCAGGACTTGAAACGCCCCCTTGATAAATACATTTAATTATAATGAAACCAGCAGCAATGGATCATGGATCCACCAGGGGGAGCCGTGAAAAGCTGCCACACTGTAACTCATGTGAAATAAACAGCTGATCTACAGGGATCTGATATAGCGGATATTTGTTAAGATCCATATATGTCACGGATAGGATCACATTCTGTGCTTAAGTAAGAGACATGTAATCATTTACTAAACATCACCATGTTTTTATTTAACAAAATAATGTTTAATTCACGTTGGTGTAATTTACGCCGCGTAAGTACAAAACCATCGCTATGTTTTTAGATCAGGAAATGCATCCAGGGTCAAACAAACGATGTTCGATCGTGATCCTCGCGATCATTTAATGTATCATATTTCGCGAGTTGAAATGAATGCACTACATTTAATCCACATGAGTTTACAACAACGACAATAATCGCTTTGTTTTTATATCACATCCGACGCAGCGGCTCTCTACCGATCATCCTAATCCCACGGGCAAACAATAATATGTACAGTGTTCATAGTTTACTGTATTATTAGTGTCTAATATTACTGCTATAATAATCACACATTGAGTTGTTGAAATCAGACCGTCGTTTTTTTTAAACGCTCTGAATGAAACGGCAGCTCTCAGGTGATCAGCTGTGTGTTTACACAATAACATATGCATAGTAATTTAATACCTTCCAACACACATTGTAAGAACAGTTCTGTTTCATATGAGTGTTGAGAGCCGTATCCACAAATCTACTAATTTTGCCCTCAGTGCACCAGATTGATGCATTTAACTTCAATTTAAATAAAAACATCTTCTGTTGTAACAACAATAACATTATAAATAGTAACATAGCATGGTATTGCACATTTACTGTAGCTTTGAGTGTTACTGGCCTGAGATTTTTTTATTACATGAATGAAGGTGACTGAGGCTTTTTAATATAGACTTTTCAGTGTCCCACATTTTGCACAGAACTGTCCCACATTAGGAAAACAGATTGTCTGAGACAACTTGGCACTAAGAGTACTAATATGTCTACCATTTCTTGTATGAGTTTAATATCTGCATGTTCTCTTTTGGTTTGATTAGGACACATCCTGGGGATTTCAGAATGTTACTGGATTTTGATTTATTGTATCGGCTTCATGTCGCAATATATTCCCGAAGTCTGAAATGCAAAAATGTTCCACATTAGGGCAATTCACCCTGCATTTAATCATTTTGTTTATTTTTAACGAAATAAATGTGGTTTAATCCATCATGAAATTAATGTAGGCTATTTACTTAGTACATATCTGACATTAACGATTAACACACTGTTCATACTGCTCACAGGCTGATATCTAGTGTATTTATACCCCTCACTGTTTATTCATCATTCAATTCATTATATATTTTATTCTGTAGATTGTGAACATTACTTTTCACTTTACTGCTTGTTGCACCTGGTTAGAAGCTAAACTGCATTTCGTTGCCTCAGTACCTGCAATATGTGCAATAACAATAAAGTTGAATCTAATCTTGAGCAGGAACTAATGTAGGCTATTTACTTAGTAGGCCTACATATCTGACATGAACGATTAAACACGTTTGTGCATTCTTTATGAATGCAAACCGAGTCATTTCGTTTATTTTTAACGAAATAAATGTGATTTAATCCACATAATGTACTGTGTTAATTGTTTACTTAGTATTGTTTAACTTGAATGTTCTTCACTTTTTAAATGCCTCTGTGATGTGCTGCTACCCATTTCCCCTCGGGGACTAATAAACGAATACTATGACATTAACGATTAAACACATTTGTGCATTCTTTATGAATGCAAACCGAGTCAAGCCGACTCTAATAAACGAATACTATATATTGAACGTCTATTGAATGGCCTTTGTATGTATACAGTACAGTATAGCCCAACCATTTACACCTTCCTTTTTTCCCGTCAAGAGTTTGAATTGGAGAAAGGTAATCGGTGGTGCTTTTATAGCCTATTGCATAATAACTGTGTTATTTTCACCATTCTCCCATATGTTACAAATGGCGTTATGGCCATGAACATATTAGCAGCATAGATCTCAGGGCGATGCTGTCCCTTAAAAAAGCTGTCCTGGTAAAAACTTTCCTCTCGTTCTGAGGAAACAGCCCTGGTGGGTTCATCAGGAGTGACCGCCGATACTGAGACAACGAAATGCAGTTTAGCTTCTAACCAGGAGCAACAAGCAGTAAAGTGAAAAGTAATGTTCACAATCTACAGAATAAAATATATAATGAATTGAATGATGAATAAACAGTGAGGGGTATGAATACACTAGATATCAGCCTGTGAGCAGTATGAACAGTGTGTATGAATATGCTAAGATATATAAAGTATGAAAACGGTAGGACCATACCGTTCTCCAGCCCCAACCCCCCCATGTTTCATATGTATGTTGGGGACCCTTTGTTTAAAACTAATTGGCCATCGGAATGTGTGGAGTCACATTCCACAGCTCTCCCCCCTCTTGTGATCCCCCGCACACAGAGAAAGAAATATCAAACATTTAATAAAAGTGAAAAACAATGAACAAGACTTAACGTATTCATCATAATTAATTATATTTATTTCGTTTGGATGTAGGTGATCTTCTACTATATGAACATTTTGGACCCAAAATCACAACATATATGTAAAAACAGATTTTGAAAATGATTTTATTTTTCACAACACAAACATACACAACGAAACCATTTAAAAGCTGGAAATATATACATGGGATGTGACTATGATAATGTGAAAGTTTGATTGAGGTAGCATGGTATTTCATTCTGATAAGGCAAAAGTGTTATTATAAATATAATACAAATATATATATATATATATATATATATATATACACATTATGTACAAAAATCTGTTTTTTCTGTCTTTATCTGTGCCACGCTTCAAAGCGGTTTCTGTCAACTACGACACAGAGGGCAACATCACAGATTCCTCCTCCTCCATGTAAAAAAACAAGCTTAAAGCTTGACTCACGTTCAGAGTTCTCTTCATCATAGTTGAGTCTTAAAAACTCTAAATATATCTAACTATATCTACATTTTCAATGTTTGTTTGTCACTTTACTTCAATCGCAGTCTCCCGCAGCCTCTCTTCGTCTCCCGCAGCCTGTCTTCGTATATCTTCGTCTCTCTCCATTTCCCGCCGTCTCTCTTCGGTTCCCGCCGTCCCTCTTCGTCTCTTTTCGTCTCATTTCGTATCACTCCGTTTACCTGATTACCTCACCCCTTCCTGGTAAATACATCCTGTTGAGCAGAATCTACAGTTTCCAGTATTTTCCGTTTCGTAAAATGATAAAATACGGCGAAAATATTAAAATATGTGCTTCCATTATTCATACTTCTGAAATATATCTGTATTAACTTTATATCATCGTATGTCCGTGTTTATTGGGTATTTGTGCATGAAACAAAGACTGGCATATAGTTTCGAGCCAGTACTTTCGACAGAAATACACATATACATCCTGTTGAGCAGGATCTACAGTTTCCAGTATTTTCCGTTTCGTAAAATGATCAAATATGGCGAAGATATTCAAATATGTGCTTCCATATTTCATACTTTTGAAATGTATTAACTTTATATCACCGTATCTCCGTGTTTACTGGGTCTTTTTGCATGAATCAAAGACTGGGATATACAGTAGTTTCAAGCCAGCACTTTCGACGGAAACACACGGCAATGTTGTCCGGACTGTTGTTTTTATGCGGCACCGGCTTGAACAGGTCATGTGATCTGATCACGCCGGCGTGACGGTCGACTCCAAAGGGTTAATATTAAATACATATAAGTATTTTCACAACTTGTATTTAGAAATACTCTGTTGTAATTATTGATGCATACATGTGTTCATCCATTTAATGTGGCATCTGCTATAATGGGGTTAATGTATGATATTACTTAATAATACAATACATTATAATATATGATATGATAATTACATTTTAGTTTTATTCATTTCTTATTATTATTATTATTATTTTTTATCGCTCATCTTATTTTTGATTTTATTAATCTGTGTGAATCTGTGCTGTCCTGTTTTTCACTCTCACCCTGTTGCTGTTTGAACTACTGAATTTCCCCACGGGATTAATAAAGGTCCATCTTATCTTATCTTAATGTATAAGTTGATTTACTTCAATCTACTGTACAATATTACAGGAAATATACTGCATAAAGCAAACTATATACTTTATTTGATCTAAAATATTGATGTTTCTACAACACCCATTGTGTATTTTGTGAATGAAGCGCCATCTCATGGTGAAATCCTGTAATTGAACAAATGGGGAAATTGGGCAACGCCCTCTAGCAATTTGGCAACACCCCCAGCCCCTGGCATCCGCTGGGCTTTTGACTGGGACACACCCTTTTGAGTCTGATCTGGAGTGCTACATCTGTAGAAGCGTGGTTGCTTGAAAAACAGTCTTTGTTGGCTGAACTTTTCACTGAACTTGGTTCTCCTTTGGCTTTGTTGCTGTCGTGCGGTGTAAGGGGCGCAATAAAGTATCCGTGGTAACCCAAGACCAGTGGGTTCACCATGGCGTCAAACCAGATCAATCGCCGGAACGCTGTTCGTTTTGACCTTCTGGAAGATCTACAGATGGACCGCTTGCAGTTCAGCAGACATATCCTGCAGAAAGAGCTTGATTTTTCATCTGACCATCTGGAATACATCTTTGCTTACCCGGGGAAAAATATATTTGAGGTCATCTTTACAACAAGCCAACACTTCCAAAACTGCCTGGAGATATTTGAAAAGAAGAAAACGTCAGCATCAGGCTTTGATAAGATCAGCATGACACCACTTGCCGAAAGGGACCTGAAAACTGTTTATGTGATGATATTTTCAGAAAAAGTCAGGAACCAGGATGTCTGGACTTGGATGACAAGATACGGTGAGTCCAAAATGCAACAGAGGTGATGGAAATTGATGGAATAAAAACCGGGTCTAGACGTTTCCAGGTCCGTCTCCAACGACAGGATGGGGTGCTGAGAATATCTGCAGGATCTGCAAAGCAACAGACCACTCATCAGCAAATTGCCCTACCCCTGTCAAGTGCAACCTCTGCTCCTCCGAAAACCACCGCTTCAAAGACTGCCCTCATGCTTACTCCAACCGGGTGAAACTTTCACTTTTTGAAACCCCTGAAGCCAGAGAGGAGGAACACGCAAATGAGGAACCAGAAATCAGTCGGGCTTCCCGCTCAGAAACCAACCAAGAACCAACAAATAATGTCTCTCAGCAGCCAATACAAGAGCCCATTCAGGACCAAGAGAAGGAGACATCAGGAGGTGAATCGCTCATTGACTGGAGCGCCGACATAGTGGAGGACATCATAGGCACGACCTACATCCCCCTCCCTATGGCCGACGCTACAGTCCAGAAGGCAGATCCACTGCCCAACCACGACCCAGGTACCAGAAACGGGAGGAACCCTAGGACCCTTCAAGACGCCGAGAATACACTAGATTCCATAATGGCAAAGCTCACCACTCCTCAACCACAGGGGAAGCAAGTACTCAAGGAGGAGTCCCCTGATAAAGCACAGGCAAGTGTCCCTTTGGTCATGCCTATCACCATCAACCAGATAAAAGAAGCAAGGGATTCACCATCACAGAAACGCCCCCAGGAGTCACCACAGTCAGATGAACCCTCCCCCCTTACGGGGACTCTCCCTCCCCAACCTCAAATCCCTTACTTGAGCCCGAGGATGTAGTCATCGCCCCTTCGGCTACATCTATAAAAGATATCTATCTGAATAAAGAAAGGGCTATAAAATCCAAGAAAAAGATATCAAAGAAGACGCCCCAATGGTGACACTTTTGAAAACCATGCCGCCCTGCTTTCTCCCATTTGCTCCATATGGCCCCCATTTCCATTGCATCTCTCAACACAAGAGGCCTAAATGATCCTGTTAAATAACAATCAGCCTTCACGTTTCTACATTCAGACAATCATGACATCTGCCTACTCCAGGAAGGTAATATAAAGTATAGGGACAATTACAAGATGTTTGAGGACAGATGGAGCCATGGACAATCAGTGTGGTCGGGTGATAACAAAAATCGGTCTTCTGGGGTTGCAATCTTATTTAAAGGGAATCATTTTGACATACAGAGGGTACAACGCATATCAGATGGTATAATTCTCTGTGTTGATGTTGGGTGGGGTGATGCCAATCTGAGAATTATCAATGTGTATTGCCCTGTTGATCTTCAAGAACGCTTAGAAACACTAAAAGCAATCCAGCCACTCCTTTTATGTGGAAGGGAGATTATATTGGGTGGAGATTGGCAAAAAATGATCGTTTAACAACATCCCTTGTAAAGCTGGACTCCAGCTCAGAAGTCCTAAAAAACCTAATTAAGGACTTTAGACTTACAGATATGTAACTTGCCAGGCTACACTTGGTCAAATGGTAAAACACACTCAAGAATAGACTTTCTTCTGACCTCAAAGGGATTACAGGTCATTAATGCATCTGTAAAACCAGTATTCTTCTCTGATCACGCCAAAATTGACTGTTTATTTGAATTTAAGGAAAAGGTTATAAGAGGTAGAGGCTCATTTAAGATGAATACATCCCTTCTGGAAAATCCTAGTACTGTAAGGAGATTTAAAGAAAAAATCTATATGTGGTCCTCTCTTGAGTTTGTTTTTGACTCTGTGGGGGACTGGTGGGAAGATTTTAAAGTGCGTACTAAGAACTTTTTCATAGAGGAAGGTAAAAAAGAAGCAAAGAAAAAACGCTATAAATTCAAAATCCAACAAGCAAAACTACAATGACTTTACACAATGGCCTATGCAGGTTTAGATGTAGCAGAAGACATAGTGAGGCTTAAGATAGACATGTCACATCTTACTAGAGAGGCAAGCCGCGGATTACTTACACGTAGCAGAGTACATCATATGGAAAACAACGAAAAATGTACACGATACTTCTTTCGAAAACTAGCCCGGCCGCGAAATGTTATGGACACAATAAAAGATAAAAATGGAAAAGAGCAGACTGATATAGATAATATACTTGCCAGTGTATACAGCTTTTACTCAGACCTCTATAAAAGTGAAGATCTAGATCAGAGGTGGCCAGTACGTCGACCGCAATGCTGGTAGACCGCGAGTCATTCATTAAAATAAAAAAAATCAAGCTCCGTTAAAATAGACAAAACAGGTTTTGATCCCTCCTCCTTTGTCCTCCCTTGTCCTCCCTGCCACTTAATTCAGGAGTTTACTTGATTGACAGAAAAAGCGACCTATCGCTTTCCAGAATGCAAAGCGATATAACATCAGTCAAGTGCCGGGTAGTGATGGGAATTCCGGCTCTTCTTGGTGAGCCGGATCATTTGGCTCGGCTCACCAAGAAGAGCCGGCTCTTTCGGATCCCAAAGGGCTCTTCAGTTTACCACGTATTATACCTTTTATAATTAAATCAAATGCCATGCCTCATTTCACTCCATTTGCTCTTTCCAGCGCTGTTTTTGCAGGGGGCTGATTCTGTGAGCTGCAGCTGACCACGCCCCCCTGCAGGAGAGGGGAGCGTGCTCTGAGATCAGCTGCTAGGCTGCAGCAATTGTGCTACTTTGTGCACATTGTGCAAGCAACGATGTTTTCAAATCTATAATGAAAAAGCTCCTCAAAAACACTATCGAAGCAGTTCCTGCCTTGTTACGTTAGTTCAAACAGTAACAACGGACTACTTTTCTTAGCGGATGCATGTCAATTTAAATCAATACATAAAACTATTTTTTAAATCAATAAAATCATTTTCTAAATCCATAAATGCATTTCAATTAATATTGGGAGTCATGTCGTTACTTTGTTGAGAATGTGGCCATGTGTAATAAGCGGGATAATGTGCACATTGCAGATTGCATAATGTGCCTTCATGCCGATCTAGGGACAGTGAATGACACACACGTGTTGAAATGTAATTATATCACTGTATATATATCATCAATAATATGTAAACATTTGAAATGTATGTTAATGTTGTTAATTATTTTTGTATTGTGATGCTTTGGCAACATTGTTTAATTTAAATTTCATGCCAATAAAGCCCCTTGAGAGAGAGAGAGAGAGAGAGAGAGAGAGAGAGAGAGAGAGAGAGAGAGAGAGAGAGAGAGAGAGAGAGAGAGAGAGAGAGAGAGAGAGAGAGAGAGAGAGAGAGAGAGAGAATTGGACCTATGTATATTTCATTATAACTTTGAGAGACTGTTCATAGGACCCATTTGAGTCTGGTGTCTAAGTTGAGTGTTCTACTCGTTTATTGTATTCCTTGTACTTATATTTGTGTTTTATGTTTAAGATTTCAGGACATGGAGAGTGGTTTCTTAGCCTGCTTGTTATGTGTTTCTTAACAGAGAGAGAGAGAAATAGAGAGAGGTTAACATGCCATTTTAGTTTTATGTATTTGTTTCTGTTCAAGAACCCAAATAGAGTTGTTGTAGTTATCCCATGTATACATAACACGTGTTATTCAGCTCCTTGCAATTTGGGATTTTATTTTTGGTTGGTAGACCTCGGTGAGCTGGTCATTTCAAAAGTAGCCCACCGGCCCAAAAAGTGTGGGCACCCCTGATCTAGATGAAGCAGCTTTGGCTAATCTTCTATCAAAAGTAAACAAAAATATTAATGACCATGAAGCTATGCTGGAAAGTAGATTAACTGTAAATGAATTGACCAGAGCAATTGAGAGCATGAACAAAAACAAGGGCCCAGGTGCCGATGGGTTGCCAAAAGAATTTTACATAACCTTTTGGACAGAATTGCAGGTCCCTCTATTGAAAATGTACAATGAGAGCCTCCTCACGGGTAAATTACCACCATCCCTGAGAGAGGGCACAATCTCCCTGTTGTTCAAAAAAGGGGACAAAAAGGAATTAAAAAACTGGCGCCCCCTTACACTACTTGGCGTGGACAGAAAGATTTTAGCAAAGGCTTTATTTTTTCAATTACAGGACGTGGTAGAGGAAATTGTAGGAGTCGAGCAGACATGTGCAATACCAGGACGATCCATGAACGACAGCCTGGCCTTAATAAGAGACTCCTACTTATATACTATGGACCGTAAGTTGCCACTGTGCATCTCTGGCCTGGATCTAGAAAAAGCCTTTGATAGGATTAACCATCGGTACCTTAAAGAAGTTTTGGTCAGTTTTGGTGTTGGGCCAAATTTGAGGGCCTGGACGGATCTATTGTACAGAGATTGTTCAAGTAGAGTGTCTGTAAATGGTCACACAACAGCACCCTTTACCACACAGTCAGTGGTAAAGGTTGGCCTCACAATGGTCCATGACTACATTCTCAGGGACCTGAAGTTTAACGAGGCCGAAATTAAAATCATGTGGAAAATTGATGCCATATTTTTAACAAAAGAACTGATGGATGCACTTTAAATGATTTGTTGTTGGGAAAACGGAAGATTTTGATGCATTTTAAATGAATTGTTGTGGGAAAAAAAAAAAAAAAAAAAGATTAAATATAAAAAAATATCTAAAGATATTGATGTACCTTAACTGGACTGTTGTTTAAAAAGGCTAAAAGAAATATGTATTTTTGATGTAATAGGATTATAATTGTGTTGTTTTTTTTTAAAACAGAAAACATGTAGATGCAAGTTTATCTTTTGTAATTTATGTGCCTTAAAACAATAAAGCGTCTAAAAATTGAAAAAATTGGTTCACCCAGGGCGAGGCTCGGCCATTGCACCCCGGCTATGCTGACCGCTGCGAATTCCCCAAATGTGGGAATCTCGACTGCATAATTTGTGGTAGTGGGGGACTGCGTTCGCGCTCTCCCCTGATTATAGTGTTGAAGAAAAGGTCAAAGACAACCTGGCTACAGCTTGCATGTGTGGCGGCTTCTTTGCTCCAGGAGAGACTTTCTGGTGCCAATGTCCTCCCCAGAGCGTGTCCTTCCTTTGGGCTCGAAGTATCTCTGTCCCTTGCAGTGAGCCTCACTCTGCGTGCCACGCTCCAGAGCCAAGCAAGTTCAATTTGTCATCTTTAGCATCTTTGGCATTGAGTCCAAAAAAAATCCGCTGCAGTATCTGCCCTCAATTGA
This sequence comes from Pseudochaenichthys georgianus, assembly GCF_902827115.2. Classification (NCBI taxonomy): domain Eukaryota; kingdom Metazoa; phylum Chordata; class Actinopteri; order Perciformes; family Channichthyidae; genus Pseudochaenichthys; species Pseudochaenichthys georgianus. The sequence goes on along the minus strand of NC_047520.1, from coordinate 19,764,783 downwards.
AACCATCTGTTCTATTTCGTATATGGCTTCGCCCTCTAAGGCTATCGCTATTGGGTTATCCCTCTGCGCCCCCGCGCAGCACTGAAACACTTGTAGTCCACGCCCACCCGCTAGGTGGGCCCCACCCTCGGGCCTCCTTCCGGTATAAGGTGGCCCGGCAATCTGCTCCCTCTTTTCTTCAGCAACCAGCAGTTTACTGAAGCACGAGAAAGCAACAGCATGAGCAATAAAGAGTGTGTCCGTATGTGCCCTTCGTGCAATACAGGCTACATTATGAGCTATGATTTACATCCGATATGCGCAGCCTGTATGGGGCCAGAGCACGCGGACGCGGCTCTCAGCCAGCAGGTCGCATGTCCTCATTGTGTGTGTCTTCCTTCATCCGACAGGAAGCAAAGGGCGGACGCCCTAGCTGCTGCGGGTGAGGAAGACGTCTGGGGTGGGCAGGTGCCCATCCAGGACAGCCTGTTTATGGAGGCGAGTGGGGGGCAGGAGTCGGACGACTCCTTCCCCGCCTCCATCCAGGGCTCGCCATGCGGCTCTCCCCTTCCCCCTCTTCCCCGGACGGGGGAGACGGGGTCGGAGCGAGAGTCAGAGGTGGCGGTCGAGCACGTGGTCCCCTTCTCCGTGGCCACGGCGCTACCGGCATTGGGAGGCATCATGCTGGAGCTGCATGCAGCATGTAGAGGTCTCCCCGTTCCACGAGTACGGGAGAGGGTGGCTCTGGATGACATGGCGGGCGTGTTTTCCCGGGTGCAGACGGGCAGGAGTGATCCGATCTGGCCGCACTTCCCCGCCATTAGGCGGTATCAGGAAGGTGCAGCGGCGAACCCGAGGAGCTTGAGGGCTCCGGTGGCCTCCCTTGTCCCCTTCACCAAGGTGGAGGGTTTCACAGATGAGGTTTTCCCAACCACCCCCGCTCTGGAATCGAGTTTAACGGCATTTTTCGGGGTAAGACAGGCCAACTTCGTCGCCGGACTGCGCCCTATGTTGGCCGACCCCAAGGACCAGTATGTCGCCCGCCAGGCTGACCGGGCGCACCAGTGTGCGTTCCAGGCGTCAGCAGCGGCAAACAACATCGCTTTGCTGACCAACTCGGTGGTGACGTTGGTCGAGCGATCCACCACCGTGGCTCCAGAGGAGTCGGAGGAGATCGCTAAGGCGGCCAGCACGGCGCTCACGCTGTGCGCAGCCGTGGCGGTGTCCCAGGCGAGGATTACGGCATGGATGACACAGATCCAGCGTCACCTCTGGTTACAGCAGGCAGCGGTCACAGAGCCAGTCAGGAAGGTCTTACTGGACGCTCCGATCAGCTCGGACGGGCTGTTCGGGCCCCAGTTCCTGACCATGGTTGATTCCATGAAGGCAGCTTCGGAGCAGGCGGAGGACATCCGCCAGCACGTCGGCTGGCTCCAGCCGGCGGTGAAGCAGCAGCGACACCAGCGGCAGCAGCAGCCAACCCGGCCACAGCGGCAGACGGACAGACACCAGCAGCAACAGCAGCCGAGGCGTCAGAATCGTCCGTCAGCGGCGGCTGGGGCACCGACCCACACCTCCAGGGCACCGTCCCGCACCGACGGGCCCCCACCAGAGAGGGGGGGTAAGAGGTACTCCCGTTCGGCGGCTACTCCACGAGAGCCACCGAAAAAACAAAACCGACCTTGACGGTTTGAGGGGAAGTGTGATCGAAATAAAAGTTGTTTATTTCCTAACACGTGGTCCGAGTCATCAGTTACACATGTGTGTCACATATCCCCCATCCTGGGAGCTGCCTATGACCTGTCGGTTAATAGCCAGCCGGGTTCGGTACAAAGGCCTGCGCTATTTAATCTATCGATGAATAAGCTGCGGAGCACAATAATTACACCAACTGCCTTCAATCTGATGATTAGTAGGCGGCATGGTTCGCGACAGATTTCTGATGGTTATGACTCTTCGGTTATTAAACCACAGACCTCGCGGCATTCTTCTGTCCGAGATACGCCACCTATACCTGATGAAGATGCGAATAAGGAATCCCATGAGGACTGCCTACCCAGAGAGCGCCCCTGGTGGCTGGGAGGTCTTGTTGCGACTCAGCGTCGTTCTCTCTCTCTTTCCCTGATGCGATTGTCAATTTCGGAGAGACGTGGAAATGAGTGATTCGAGGTCTTGTGGTAACTCTAATGGAGCCAGGTGATCTTTAATCGTCTCTGAGAGTCCATTGCGGAAGGCTTCTATTAATGCTGGAGTGTTCCAGCTACTGTCTATGGCTAAGGTACGGAACTCTATGGCATAATCTACTACAGGCCTTGAGTGCTGTTTGAGCTGCATGAGAGCCCGAGTGGCGTCACCGGTAGGTGAGGTAATATCAAATATGCGGCTCATAGTGTCTTTGAACGCTATGAAGGATCTACAGATATTGGAATTTCTAGACCACTCCGCAGTGGCCCATACGGCAGCTCTGCCGGTTAAGTGGCCGGTTAAGTGGCATGATTCACAGCAGGATTGGCATCAGGTGGAGTAGCAGGAATCGGAGCTGTGGGAGCTGCCTCCAGATGAGAGAGAAGCCCGTGGAGCGACGGAGGTCTGGAAACCCTCCTGGCGATCTGAAAGCTCATTGACTCCTTGGCTAATATTCTTTATATATATTATGTACTTCGGCTGTTAACCGAAAGGTTGGTGGTTCAAGTCCACCCAGTGACGTTTAATGTTTGAATAGACATCTAAGGTAACATGCCAGTTGACGTGTTCAGGGGCAAGTTACCAGGAAACCAGTAACAAAAGTATAACTGTTACACATCATCATTTGATGTACGTCCTTGCTTCCCGCAAAATTGAAGACATGAACTGAAGCTTTAAAAGCTTGCGCACATTTAGCTTACACAGGTTTCATTTGAGGCAACTTCTACTTTTCTGTATTCTAGGCAAACAAACTTCTGGAAGCAAAGAGCCAATTAAGGAGGGTGGGGCCAGCGATCCAAGCCAAGCCCCTTTTAGCAGTGTAGCATGTCTCTGTGGCGCTAGCTGGCGCAGGACCGTCTGTCAAAATCCAATCCTATCACCCAATCATGATACTCGCTGTCCATTGTGAGATTGGACCTAAACCAATCACGACACGAGTTCACAATGGACGGAGCCAATCACGTCACGGCATCACAATGGACAGAGCCACTCACGGCACGGCTTCTCTCCGAACCCGCCCCCCTCACGCTTTTGGTTGACAGTGGACAAATCGCGAGGCGCATTATTCAGAGTAAGTGACAACACTATTGTTTCTATTTTCCCGTTTACAGTCATAAAACCTATTTTTACAACCGTCGTTTTGGCGTCAACTTTTACATTACGGTATACAGTCGGCAACTTCAGTCTGCATAAAGTTAGCAAGCCAGCATTGCTAATGCTATCGTGTCTAGGTTAAATACACGTTATTATATTAATCCATTTCAACAGCCATGCGTTGTACATCCGATTGACAACAGTAATTTAAATAAGTTGTTAAACGACTCTTGTATTAATGGGCATGTTGTAATTAGTAACTACACTTCTGTGAGCAGTGGTACAGAAGTCATACAGCATATATACTGTATACACAGAGGTGGGAAGTAACTAAGAACATTTACTCAAGTACTGTAGTTAAGTATAATTTTGAGATAATTATACTTCACTTGAGTGTTTCCATGTACTTCTACTTCACTACAATTCAGAGGTAAATGGTGTACTTTTACTCCACGACATGTGTTTAATAGCTTACCTTTAGTTACTTTACAGATTTGGTTAAGATGCCTATTGGTTACTGGTGGCATTTTATGAGTTTATCAGTTTATCATTTTATTTGTTCATATAGACACCTAAAGTATATCATATATTATAAGATATAAATATCTTTATGTGAGATAAGGGATCGTTGCTCACTATGATATGATAAAGTGTGTTATATGCTCCAGGAAGGATACAGTATATTGTTGAATATATATTCAAGATAGCTATATACTGTATATAACATTACATTAATTGTAATTCAATATACATACATCAATCATATATGGATAAAAGGACAACTTCCCCGTTTATGAACATGATGTGTGTTTATACATGATTATATGTGTAGATAACCTGTGTAAATAATGGTTAACATGGTGTCAGTGTTGTTCGCTTTGCAGTGTAGGTCTCTCTAACACTTGCATTGTTATTTGACTTAAAGTTTAGATGATCACTAAACCTATAAGCCATAACAAAATGGGAGATGCAGAATGGACGGGCTTTGGCCTTCAGGAGGGATAAACCTGCTCCAAGGAAACGGAAGTGAGGTGACCTCTGTCAGAAGGTAAAGTATAGAAACATATGTACCTATTACTTATTATTCACATATGATAAGTATATTACTGGACATTTACAATTTACTGGTGCAAATATTATCAATCATAGGATTTACACTGAGTGACTCACTCCACACTAAAACATAATGATGATAGTTTCAGATTAAGAAATGCCTCATGCATATATTTTATATCACACCCCCAGTAGTTACCCCCAGAGCCCAGCCTCCTCCCTGTGGTCTGCCAGGAGCCCCCAGAGCCCAGCCTCCTCCCAAGCAGTCTCTGGGTGCTGTCCATGTACGGCAGGGATATCCTCCTCCCTGGTTGCTTCCTCCTCCCTGGTTGCTTCCTCCTCCACAGCGGCTTCCTCCTCCCTGGTTGCTTCCTCCTCCCTGGTTGCTTCCTCCTCCCTGGTTGCTTCCTCCTCCCTGGTTGCTTCCTCCTCCCTGGCTGCTGCGTCCAAGCAAGCTGCGGCATACGCCCATGCTGCTGACTCCTTGCACCCTTGTGCCTCCTCTCTGCCCTCCCTGTCCGCTGCCGCCTCTCGACCTTCTGCCTCCTCGCAGCCTCCAGCCTCCATGCCTCAGCCAGGTGTCTCTTCAGCACTTGATTCTGCGCCTCCTGATGAGTCTGGGGTATATAAATCAATATGCAATTATGTGTTTTAGCTGTGGTTGTCCTTTTTCACTGTCCTCACATTATTTGTCTCTTTTCTATATGTTGGCAGGCTGTGGATGACTCTGGCATGGCAGGCATGGACCGAGTGGACAGCTTGGCAGAGTGTCTGGTGGAGCTGAGGAACCAGCTGACTATGGTCCTAACAAACCAGCAGGTCAGGATCAGGAACAGTCAAGCTGCTTTTCCTCTGTGCATATACAAGTTCACACTTTGAGATATTCTTGTCTTATGTGCTGTGTTCTCCCTCTCTCAGGTGAGTTGCTCTGTTCTCCCTCTCTCAGGTTAGTTGCTCTGTGGCAGAACCTGCTGGACTATGACAAGCAAAGGGTGGTTTTTGCTGCCAGACATCAGAGCATGCTGGACACAGGGCGGTTCAGGCTCTGTGTTATCCACCGTAGTCCCAGGAAGAGGGGGACTGGCACAGTGTCAAGGTGGGATCTCATCCTGGAGGACTACAGGAAAATCAGGCGCCGTATTCTGTCCAATGGGACAGTGATGCAGCAGACCACCCTGCAGCTAGTGGACGTGAGCCACACCACCCGGTGCAGTGGCACAATAAGAGGGTTAACAGGGAAGACCATGCAGTGGTGTTGCAGGGGCTGGTCTTGCCTAGCCGCCTGTCTGTGGCATCTGACCCTCTTCCCCCTGCCAATGTTCGCCCCCAATCAGCAGCCCCCCAGCCAGGTGTTGCTCACCATTACATCCTCCCAAGTAGCACCGTTGGCCAGGTAAAGCTAAAGAGGAAGGCCTCACCCACAACAGCAACACCGGCAACTTTAAAGCTGCGTCCCCAGCTGCAGCTATTCCCTGCTCCACCCTCTGGTCCTCAGATGGTGGTGCGGCAGCTATTCCCTGCTCCACCCTCTGGTCCTCAGATGGTGCGGCAGCTATTCCCGGCTCCACCCCAGCTTCCCTCTGGCCCTCAGATGGTGCTGCAGCGACAGCTCTTCCCTGCTCCAACTTTGGGCCATTGCTCCTGGATTTTTAATCCAGTGACCTCACAGGTGCAGGTCCAGGTCGCTGCTCCACAGGCTCCGAATGCCAGCCTCTCCTCTGTTCTTCCTGCTCCTACTCCTGCTCCAACCACCCGAAAGCTGACCCGCAAGGTTGTGCACAACACGTGCAAAAAGTGTGGGAAGTTTCGCACAGCGGAAACTGGACACAGCCAGTACAAGGGAGTTGTTTACTGCCCCTTGGTTGAGGCTTTGCAGGGTGTCCGCGGGGTCTTAAAAAGTATTAAAAGTTGATAAATCAATTTAGCGAAGATTAAGGCTATTAAAAAGTATTAAACTGCATTTTCCAAGGTATTAAGAAGGTCCACAGCAACGACAACATGAAACACCCTTTAATTTACTGAAACAACATGTCGGGAAACCCCCTCAAGGTGGCCCCATGCATAGCGTGCCATAAAATGCTGCTTCTTATTTGAAGTTTCGTTGCCTTGCTCCGCTCTGTGGGGGGGGGGGGGGGGGGGGGGAGGGGGGTTATCTGCTGGTGGACTACCTGAGAGATATACAGCAGGAGAACACGCCGTCCACCGCGGAGAATAAACAGAAGGGCGACCATGACAACCATGCTCCGGGGTCTTCTTCGCTGCTTTTGGTGTATTTTGTGGCGGCAGCAGCGCCACTTACAGGCCTGGCATATGTACTACATACGTACTACTTTTTGCAATTTTTCTGTATGAGGCCCCTCGTGGGGCCGGGGTCTAAGCCAAACTATATCCGGTCACAGAGATCTGCTATTTTAAAGTAAGGTCAACACATATCTACCCTAAATATAGTCTATATTAAGAATGAGAAAAGTCTTAACATATATATTGTTTTTTGTAAACATATGACAAATGTGTGAGGGGGATGACGTGAGAGCATCGTCCTATGTGCCAGGCTTGGCCCCGGACAGCCCCAGCCCAATGTAACCCCTGGATATTTGTGAGGGAGCTCCTATATGGCATTACCCCGCTGAAGCTCACCAAAGTTTAATATTTAATATTTCAAAGTGTTGTCAATTGTTTTGTTTATTGGTCAAATACTGGTTTCTAATGGTTTTTGGGGAGTTCTACTGGAATGAAAGAACACAGAAGCAACAAAGCAGCATGCTGCATTAACCCTGACCTTCACAGAGAGGTTGAAGTTCATGTGGAGAGGAGGCTTCAGTAGTCTGTCTGCACTCTGTTTAGTTGTGCTATCTTACAATCAATAGTAAATGTGAGATAAAGTGTGTCGCCAATGTAACCGGTTAGAACTCGAAGTTGCGATGAGGTCTTAAAATGTATGGAAAGGGTCTTAAAAAAGGTCTTAAATTTGACTTCAGGATTCCTGCATATACCCTGCTTTGCCAAAGGAGCAGTGGCTGAAGGACATGAGGAACAAAAAGTGAGAAGTGTTTCTGCCCCCATAGGCATTGACACTTAATTATGTATATAGTTTGGTTTACAGTTTTATAGTTATGTGTGTATATATATCTTATGTATAAATTGTATATAGTAATTTTATCTTCTATTTAAGAGTGTTATTATCATTATTTTGTTATACCGTTTTACTACTGTTTTAAATGTTATTATGTTTAACATAAAATAAAGGTTTGGCTTTTTCAAGTATGCCTAGTGTCTGTCCAATAATTGTAGTGGAGTACTATGTTTACAATTTCTATACTGAGGAGGAGGAGGAGGAGTCTCCTGTGGTGAGGTAATTTGTCTGAAGATGGGGTCGTAGCAGTCTGACAGGCAGAGAGAGAGAGAGAGAGAGATCTCGGGACGCATCACCTATAGCTAATTCTAACACACTGAGGTAAAATAAATCCAACCCTTTCCACTCTATTTTCCTAATCTTACTATCTGTCTTAAATGCCATCTAAACCCAATTAATGTCTACTAATGGTTGTGCCATATCCCTAAACATTGCTTTCACCCACTGTAACATGGCTACTCCAAATAACTCTTTCAGGAAACCATTTTCTTCTATAAATTAAAAATACCTACATGTTTCAAGCTCCACATATTTCACACACTATAAAATAACGTCCCCATATTTTCTCCATCACTTTAAATCTCACTGTTATTTAGAACATAAGTAACTTTTGTTCCAGATTTGTCCAAAAATGATAACAGAGCTCAAAATGTAGGAATCATATGCTGCCGTGTCCCTCAAAATTCTTACCGGCACCCTAACGTCACCCCCCACCAGTGACACGTATCCGTTTGACATAAACGCAGAGAAATCCGGTTCCTTCAACCCGCATGGCTCATTAACCTGCTGACAGGGAAAGACGACAGGGATAGGTTTTACAGACACAGCACAAGCAGCAGAGTTAACCTGGCCTACATGGTTCCCCCTGCTAGCCTTAGCTTTGGGACAGTCCCCCTTCCAGTGCCCTCTCCCCTTGCAGAAATGACATATATCCGAATCACCCTGTGCCTGACCTCGCATCATACGTTCAGGTCTACCCCAGGTTGACCTATTTTTCTCCTCCCATCTCCCAGGACCATACATATCTCCTTGGTCCTGGACCCTGAAGTTACGACCGCCCCTGTGCGTTAGCACATAATCATCTGCCAGAGCAGCAGCCTCTGCAGCAGTTGTCACCTTACGCTCGCTGATGTAAACCGCAATGTGTCTGGGCACAGAATTTTTAAATTGCTCCAACACCATCAACTCACACAATGCGACATACGTAACCACTTTCAAGGAGTTACACCACCTACCAAAAGAGGTAACCAGATCCCTGGCAAACTCAACATGTGTCTGCCTGTCAGACATCTCCCAGGACCGAAACCTCTGTCGATAGGCCTCAGGGACCAACTCATAAGCTTTCAACACAGCAGTTTTGACCATCAGATACACTTTGCTGTCCGCCACTGTTAAAGCAGAATAAGCTTCCTGGGCCCTACCTGTTAGCACACACTGCAGCAATAAGGTGCTATTAGCCTCTGACCACTCTCTGCTCTCAGCCACACGCTCAAACAAGGAGAAAAATGTGTCTGGATCCCGTTCATTAAATTGAGGCACAACCCGCAGATTACCGGCCACGTCAAATGGAGTAGCTCTATCAGGGAAATTACAGGCCTGACTTGCAGCTCCAGCAGGTAAACCCAACCTCCGCTCCTCTAACTCAAGCCTTTTCATTTCTAGCTGCAACAGCAACAGCTCCTTTCTCTGCTCAAAAGTCAGGTCTGTATCACGGCAGCCAGACGTACTGACACCGTCTCTGCCAGGATCAACCGTATATTTTCCCCCTTTGAAAACACCAAACTCGAACAGATTTGCTCTAACAATTCCTCTTATGTTTTCCTTCATCCTCTTATCCCCAACATCCAAGCGGAAATGTTCAGCAACACTGATCAGCTGCTCACGTGAGAAGCCCTCCAGTAGCTCCTCTGTAGGCGCTCTCACAAACTCCTCCACACTCTCCATCATGACAACACTGAGTGCACGCTCACGCTCCTACACAGCCATGCTACCGCAGCCTGTCCCTCTAACTGCCACACAGAAACTAGCTAAACTCCCCGCTAGTCTTCAGGTGCTAATTATGGCGGGTACTTACGCACTAAATACCGTAAGCTCGGCGAAGCGACCGAAAAACCCGGCAACTCCACCCGCAGCCTCGGCGTGCTCCCGAGCTAATAGCTCTAACCACTTTCACACCACACTACAACCCCCCCCCACGACCTCCAAGGGAGACCGTACTAGACCTAACAGGGACAATACCAACGGTACGTGTCTGCCGTGAATAAAATAATCTGTTTGCCACCCTTACTGTCGTTCACAACGAAACACTTACCCTCGTCAATACTACTCCCAAACAACCAGCTGTGCGCCCCATCACGGCCCACTGCTCGTAACACGCTACAGCTGTGTATTAAGTTCTTCTCTGTTCACAACAACTCCATTTTCGAAAGGTACCTCCGAAACGACCAGGTTCAACCACGAGCCCCCATATGTTACAACCCGGCTCGTGGGCTGTAACATAAAGCAGGGAGGCGAGACGAGAGGTAAGAATATATAGTTTATTCTTTGAAACACAACAACTAAATAAACACCAGCAACAAGTCCCTGAGGCTGGCGCAGAGAGAGTGCCCAGAAGAGTGAGAGCGACGTAACCGGCTGGGCTCCTCCTATATCCTGTTTCAACAGGTGTAGCTCATCAGGCAGGTATCCTCCCACAGGTGCGGCTCATCAGCACCTGAACCTGTGAACAACCACAAACCACACACACAACAACAGACGGCACCCCACGTGGTGTGGAGGGGTCGTCACACTGGACATATTATATCTGCAATATCGCCACAAACTGCTGGGGAATTTTGTTCATAGAGTTTGTACGTACAAAGCTGTACTTGTGGGTTAGTAGCCTGTTTCTACTGTAATCATTTTCAATAATTTTGCTCAGGTCACCGGTCGGTTGTCCATAAACTTAACAGGGTGTTTCTGGTACTGACTAAAACATGGATCCAGTGTATTTGGAGATTCCCCTAATCTGTAAATCCCCATCACTTAAACCCATCTCATCATTTGATACAAGAACTGCATATATGCATACCTTTGGAACCGAGTATTTCTAACTCCTCCTCCTGTTGCTCAGCTGATCTTTTGGCTCTGGGGATAAGTGAAACTCTCTAAAACACAGCTGGAGTTTTGTTAGTGATGTGGGCATTATCTATGAGTGAACTAATGGATCCATGTCTTACTTGATATTGTACTCCCCATCCAACCAGAAAGGTGCCAAGTGTAATGAGCACAATCAACAATGCTATTCTGGCTCTTATCCCTAGGGGACCCCACAATTGGTTTGGATTTGCTCTTGTCATCATCTCTATTTTCTCTCGTTGGTTGTGTCAGTTACAGAATTTAAATAATGAGTACTATAATAACGTATACAAAAATTGGACCCTTTTTCAGATGTAAAACAAAAAATAGGTTTTCACTTTAGTGTACAATCTATACAAATCTATAGACAATTTGTCTTTTGAGCTGTTTCTATCTTTATCTTATTTCTATTTATTGTTTTGTTCCAGCTCTGCCAAATCAGTCCTAACTTCCAATAATGTTCTGGAAGTTGCCGGTGAAGGGTGACAATGTGTGAGGTGGTGTCAATTTTCTCCTTTTTCTTTACCTTTAAACCGGAGCTCGTGTGAAGTTCATTACAACTTCTCACTGTTCCGTCCACCGGGATCAGCTCACTTTGTGAACTTTCACCCTCACCCATTCACCTGGCCGAACAGGAGTCTCTTCTGGAGTCTCGTCTGGTATCTCTGTAGCTTTCCCAGCCTGTGTAGACAAAACTTGGATAATATTACTCAGAGTGCTGACATATTCATCACTTCTATTCATCTAATATCTAAAACTGGACCACTCCCTCCTTGGAGGAGGCCCAAGCTTCGGCATACCTTTTTCTCGTTATGAGACCTATTATTTACTACTTGTTATTATTTATTAACTACAACGTCGCTGAAATCAACATGTCTGTATAATCATGACACTCCCTCCTTTGAGCATAACATGCTCAATTAATATTGCAATGATTACCCTATTCTGAACAGGACATGTAAAACCCATAACGTTGCACAAAATAAATATTAATTCTCCGTGTACCCATAAGGTGTACAAAAATATCGTATGATGTATGGCTTTCTGATGGTATAAATGCATCTTCACTAAAATCTGCCATTAGCACAAAAAATAGTTTACTTGTTTCAATAATGGCTTTTGTCCTGGTATTATGCATCATTGTTGCTGCGAAAAACAATACCCCAGGTGTCGCTAATGCGTCTCAATAATTTTGGGTTAGAGGATTGGTTGATACTGTTGAACTAACATATGATAAAATAATATTTCTCTAAACTAGAGGGAAAATACGAACTATTCTCACAGAGGGTGACATGCATGGAGGGCTGGTGCCCCTCACTCAAAATGAGATATTGCCTTACGCACTACATTATAAATCAGTAAAGTTACTCAAGAATAAATAAATAAAAACTGATTCTTGAAACTGTTGTAAAAGCCCTACAACTTCTTCATCCAAGCTCTCAATCAGTGTTATGTTATTTAATCTGCAGCTCATTGCCTTAAAACAGATACTTCAGACCGATTATAAAATTGTGTTTATGAGAAAAATGTAATCTGACTCCATAAATCACATAATTGTTTGCTCTCTCGGTTCCAGTCATGCTGTTTATGAGGAAGTAAGCAATGGGGATCTTCCAAGACTCGTTGATTGCAACAACCATAAGGACCAATGCTTGGATTGCAATCACATTTTCAATTTCTCCAGAGCCAATGTCAACATACCCATGAATTTGGTCCCCCCCAAACTCAGTTTGCTTATGGATGTACATTTCATCCATCATTAATGAGCAAACTGTGTCTTTCCCTGCTTCTTTCCTTTCAGCAACATGACTTTTTAAAGCTGTGAATGCAGCAACAGTAAATCCAGGATCTGCCGAGATGCTACTGTACCATTTTCGAATGGTCTGAGGATGAGGCAAAGACAAGTAAAACTTCTCTCTGACATAGTCATAGGCCTTTGGAGAGTAGAAGTGCAATGTGGTGGCAAATTGCTTCATGTTTTCAGAAAACACTGACTTCTTCTTTTTTTGTATTCTCTCAAAGACATCTCGGGGAACCTCATCAAGACCATCAAGAAGAGAGGCACAGTCAGTTGAAATAAGGAGTTTCTTCTGAAGTACTTTTACAATACCTGCCAATGAAGAAACTCGTGCCGTCAGTCTCCTTGTCTGCTGGGCCTTCAACCTCAGTTTTTTGCGAGCTGCGCATAGCTTAACCTCAACGTTTCCTTTTCAGTGTTTTTGGAGACTCAGAAATAATGTAGCAGTGATCACTCAGAGAGCTGCTAGCCAGCTGTGTTGTAATGGTGTAAGAGTGAATGGAGTCTGCCTGTTTTCCAATTTGTTTTGTTTGTTGGCTGCTGCTACCCAAACCAACATCCTCACAAGCATTGACTGTTGGAATGTCATTATGCTCGACATTTTGAACAACAAAGGCTTCTTCAGGTGTGTCTTGTATCATAATGATATTGCTCTGATCAGCAGCAAGACTGTTTTCACCACTACCATGGTCTACATCTGCAACCTCCTCCTCATTGCTATTAACAGGCCAACACGGAGTGTCACTTACCTCGTCATTGCTACTCAGCCTGCTTTTCCTTCCAGGCTGTTGTTCTTTGCCATTGGTGAAATAGAAAATGGTGGGCACTGCAGTGTTTTTCAGGCATCTCCTTCCCTAATAAAAATAATAAACAAAAACACATAAAATAACTGTTTGAGGTCTGTAGATATTCAACTTTCTTTTGAATAATGTTGTTTTAAATTTAAGAGTGCATTATAAAAGACAATAGAGGGTCAACAACAATTGACACCTACAAATTGAACCATAAAAGTTATTTAATAAAAAAAAAAGTATCTGTACCCATGAGTCTGTGCTGAAGTGATGACTCTCAAAGTGTTCACTGCACAGGCGAGAACACACTTTGGGGGTCCATTTATTTCTCCGGATGTTCAGCAACCACTGGTCCAGCCTGTCTGGATCATCTAAAGTTATATGTTAGGTGTAGGGTTACAGACTGATTAACAAGCAACACATAGAACTTAAAATAGTGATGCAATGCCGAAATGTAAAAATGTGACAGTCAAAAAGTGTTTTCCCCCTTAGTTTGGTGTTTGCGGTCAAATTTGACCGGTCCTGTTTTAACTGCGATTACATTAACACAAAAACCATCACCACATTTAATTTAACAGTCTTTCAAACTGTGGGGGGATGGGCACATAAGAGCGGGAAATGTATCAAATTGTTCTCCGTGTGTTTGTGTGTGGCAGGTGTGATAGGCACATAATGGGGAGGGGAAAGCTTTATATGCTTTATATACAGTCTATGGGGGAAACACATCTAGTGTGTGCGTGGGTTTGTGTGTGTGTGTTTTATCTGATCTGGATGGTTAGTAATTCCTTTTCTTTATGGCGGTGACCGGGAACACCGTGGGTGTTACAATGTTGACTAAATCATCCATAATTTAATGAAAGTGGTGATCAGTATATGTTCAAATGTGTACTGTGAAGGATATCATAAAGCCTTAATGCAATCGAATGTAAAACATGATTGATGAATGTAGTAAATCGGTCAGATTTGACCCGAAGACAACAGGAGGGTTAATGCCATTGTTACGTCCCCACTAAGGTCTAGGGGACCTGGAGACAATAACGTACAACCAATAAGTATGAGAGAGTCAGAGTAAAGGTTGACAAAAGGTTTATTCCTTGTAACCTATCAGATAATACAATTAAACAGAAACTCTGTTTGTGAGGAGGAGGAGGAGTCAAAGGATAGTGCCAAACAAAAGAAACAAGCATAACAAAACCAGGCCTATCTCTACAACTATCCTTTGAAACCAAACTCAAACAAAAACCCTCACTAACTAACTACAAAGAATTTGACAAAACAATATACAGGGGTGGCAACAATCCGCTTACCTAGTGTGTCTAAACAATAGTTAGCTCGGTGGTGAGAAATGTACAGGGTACCCCAGACTTACCTAACTCCTCCACCTCTCAACACACACATTAACAAAGTTCAGATTTATCCAAAGAGCTTTAGTTGCTAAGCACAGCCGTGTTCCTTCCTCAGCAACAGGCCCAGAGTGAGAGAGAGAAGACTTCCTGGGTGCCTCCTTTATGGTCGGCCCTGGTTGCTGATAGGCCAGCTGAGGGTGAGAGGATCCAATCAGCCATCAGACTCAGGTGCACAGGCAGATACCGATCAGCTGCTGATTAGCTGTGCAGAAGACAGGGAGAAGAGAGAAACACAGGAGGGAAGGAAAACCACCCATGTACAGCCTGCCTGGCACGTAACACCCCCACACATATAAATCCAAACAGTATGTTTGGCCCTTACAATGAACATTCTATTTACATAGCACGAGATAGTGCATCGGCAAGAACATTATCGGACCCCTTTTTATGGCTTATGTCAAGGTTGTAGTTCTGGACAATCAACGACCAACGCATAAGGCGTTGATTGTGGTTGTACATCCTTGAAAGAAAAACCAGCGGATTGTGATCAGTGTATACCTTAATAGGTTTTACACTGGAGCCAAGATACACCTCAAAGTGCTGCAAGGCAAACAATAGAGCTAAAGCTTCTTTCTCAATAGTAGAGTACTTCAACTGATGTTTGTTGAACTTTCGGGAGAAGTAGCTCACGGGGTGATCGATAGCCTGTGCATCTTCTTGTAGAAGAACAGCCCCTGTCCCAACTCCACTGGCATCGACCTCGAGCTTGAATGGCTTCGAAAAGTCTGGTGCAGAAAGAACAGGAGTACAACACAGAATACCTTTTAGGCTCTCAAATGACTGCTGACACTCACCGGACCAAACAAAAGACTTTGAGGGACTGGTCAACGTAGTGAGTGGGGCCGCCACCGATGAGACGTTTCTGCAGAAACGGCGATAGTACCCTGGGATACTGCAAACTGTTTTCGTGGGCATGATCAAATGCTCTTTAAGAACCCTTAAAGGACCTCTGACCTCATGTCCAAACACTAGCTCAGCAGGACTAAAACCTAGAGACTCCTGAACAGCTTCACGGGCAGCAAATAACACTAAAGGAACACCGTCATCCCAATCTTTATGAGACTCATGGCAATGTTTTCTTAACATGCATTTCATAGTCTGGTGAAACCTCTCTAATGCCCCCTGACTTTCAGGATGATATGGGCTGGATGTCACATGCTTGATACCTAAGGTGTCAAGTACCCGGGCAAACACTTTAGACATGAAGTTGGTACCTTGGTCTGTTTGAACTACCTTCGGTAGACCAAACATGGAGAAAAACTTCAGAAGTGCCTTGGTGATGACCGGGGCAGTAATTTTCCGTAGTGGGATGGCTTCTGGGAACCTAGTGGAAGCACACATGACAGTTAAGAGAAACTGGTTTCCAGTTTTAGTTTTAGGTAAGGGTCCCACACAATCCACAATCACCCTTTCAAATGGCTCTCCCATTACCGGAATAGGAATGAGAGGAGCAGGGTGAATCACCTGATTCGGTTTACCAACAACTTGGCACACATGACATGTTCGACAATAAAGAACTACATCAGACTTAAGTCCTGGCCAAAAGAAGTGTTTTAAAACTCTTTGATATATTTTTGTTACCCCCATGTGACCTGACCATGGATGATCATGAGCCAAGGACATCACCTGAGAACGATAGGTTGTTGGCACGACAACTTGATAAATTGCTAAGGAGTCTGACTCCTCACAGGCATCACTAATCCAGCGACGCATTAATAGGTGATCTTCCATAATGTAGGCCATCTTCTTTGACTTGGCCTCTTCCTGACTGATAACAGAAGAGAGACATTTAGAAAGTGTTTCATCACTTAACTGGGCTGCCATGAATTCTTCCCGAGTGGCAGGCAGTTGTACAAGCTCTGAGCTGTTACTGGGTGATCCAGCACCAGCAGACCGGGCCTCCTCTGGCAGTCGGTCCGACACTGTCATGTCTTCAAGAAACTGCCCTGTAGCAAGAAAAGAATCAGACAAGTCCTCTCCGTATTTATTTGACTGTGCCCTTGTAACAACACAAGCAGGAAAGATTTCGGGAGGTACTTCAGCTGATTTCTCTGCGTCTAAACTTAGATCAGGAGAATCAATGACCTCAGGTACTGGCTTAACTTTGCCCCCAGCCAAGTCATTACTGAGGATGAAATCAACACCTTTGATGGGCAAGGCAGGGAGGACAGCTACTTTAAAGAATCCTTTGACAAGAGATGAGTGAATATAAACATTGTGCAAAGGAGCCGCAACTAGTGTCATGCCTACCCCTTGAACAACAGCACTTGATCCACATGATGATCTGGAGGTTAAAGGTAAGATGCCTTCCCTAATAATGGACTGAGAACCTCCTGTGTCCCTAAGTACCTGTACTGGCAGCTGGTCTTTAGGATCCCCTGTTAAAGAAACAAAGCCCTTGGAAATAAAGGGTTTGAAACAGGGATCAGGTACATCATCTTCCTGGGACATTTCTATGTCTGATAGGGAAACTCCTTTAATGAGTCCCATGCCTTTTGGCGTTTGAAAGCGTTGCGAAAATTGTTGTTTACGCTTTAAGAAATGACACCCTGAAATAAGGTGTCCTGTTTTATGGCAGTAGTTACACTCACGGGTCCCCCGTGGAGGTGATGGTGGTCCTCTAGACCTTTCAAAAGTTGTTGGGCCAAGAACAGGTCTTCCGGTTTGTGATATTGAAACTCTATCTGGGCGCAAGGGTGAAGAAAACACAGTCTTGTGAGTGAGCATAAATTCATCTGCTAAAACAGCTGCCTTAGCCAGTGAAGTAACCTTCTGTTCATTTAAGAATATCACCATCCTTTCAGGCAAAGAATTCTTAAAATCTTCCAAGAGAAGTAACTGACGAAGACTCTCAAAATGATCCTTCACTTCATTAGCCGCACACCATTTATCAAAGAGAATGCCCTTCTCTCGCGCAAACTCAACAAATGTCTGCGTAGCAGACTTTTTATGGTTTCTGAACTTTTGTCTGTAGGCCTCCGGCACAAGCTCATAAGCACGCAATATCGACTCTTTAAGCACTTCGTACTGCAAGCTTTCTTCCAAAGAAAGTGAAGATACCACTTCCTGAGCCTTACCTACTAATTTGCACTGAAGTAGGATTGGCCACATGTCTTTAGGCCAGACCAGTGCGGTAGCAATTCTCTCAAAAGCACAAAAATATGAGTCAACCTCTGACTCTCTAAAAGTTGGCACTAAAGCAATATTTTTACTAACATCAAAACTCTTTGTATGAGAGACTGTATGTGAAGGTCTTGACCTCTCAAATGTCTGCTCTGAAGAGATTCACAGGGCATCAACTTCAAGCCGCTTTAACGTGATTTCTTTCTCAGCTTCTATCTCTAACTTGCGAATCTGCAGCCTGTGTTCATAGTCCGCTCTACGCTCCTTTTCCTGGCCCTCCATCTGAAGACGGACAAGACGAACTTTTAGTTTGGCATCACTACTTGCACCTAAGCTACCCGGAGAGAAAGCCTCAAACCTAGGAAGCGTTGCAGGAGGAGCTTGAGGACTAAACTTGTCAACTCTAGGTGTAGCTAATACTCTTTCCCTATCATCTTCAATAGACACCTCAGCCCTAGGCTGAGTTGACATGCTTGGGATTACAAGAATCTTTAACTCCTCTAGTTTTTGCAGGATTTTCTCTCTTATCTCTTTTTTTACTTTATACTTGTCTACTGTAATGTTAAAGTGAGCTGCGATACATAACATGTCATCTTTGCGACAGGAATACAACGTATCAACACTTGGACTTTCAATAAAGTCCTGTAAGTCAAAACCCATTTTTCAGCCAATGTACAACACCTACAATGACTTCTCAATTATTGGTTGTTTTTATTTCAGGAAAATAGATATCCCGGACGAGCCCCCATTTGTTACGTCCCCACTAAGGTCTAGGGGACCTGGAGACAATAACGTACAACCAATAAGTATGAGAGAGTCAGAGTAAAGGTTGACAAAAGGTTTATTCCTTGTAACCTATCAGATAATACAATTAAACAGAAACTCTGTTTGTGAGGAGGAGGAGGAGTCAAAGGATAGTGCCAAACAAAAGAAACAAGCATAACAAAACCAGGCCTATCTCTACAACTATCCTTTGAAACCAAACTCAAACAAAAACCCTCACTAACTAACTACAAAGAATTTGACAAAACAATATACAGGGGTGGCAACAATCCGCTTACCTAGTGTGTCTAAACAATAGTTAGCTCGGTGGTGAGAAATGTACAGGGTACCCCAGACTTACCTAACTCCTCCACCTCTCAACACACACATTAACAAAGTTCAGATTTATCCAAAGAGCTTTAGTTGCTAAGCACAGCCGTGTTCCTTCCTCAGCAACAGGCCCAGAGTGAGAGAGAGAAGACTTCCTGGGTGCCTCCTTTATGGTCGGCCCTGGTTGCTGATAGGCCAGCTGAGGGTGAGAGGATCCAATCAGCCATCAGACTCAGGTGCACAGGCAGATACCGATCAGCTGCTGATTAGCTGTGCAGAAGACAGGGAGAAGAGAGAAACACAGGAGGGAAGGAAAACCACCCATGTACAGCCTGCCTGGCACGTAACGGCCATATTCACTTAGTAACGCATGAACAACTTTTACAAATATTTCTATATCGTCTGTGTTGGTAAATGTCATCTAGGTTGCACATTTCCTGCTGAAATACATGCATGGGCCTACCAAGTTACTGCGTGGCACTTTAGTTTGGATAAAACAGTGTAGTTTCACTATATAAACGTTACATTCATAATCAAACGAGACAATCTGCAAGATAATTAGCTATTTGGTATTATTCTTAATGCTTGTCATTCACAATAAAATAAAAGAAGTACCGATACTTAGCAGAATAATTGTGGCGGTGTTCAGCTTACCTTGTTCAACATAATTTATTTAGCTAATACTACAGCGGGACTGCAGGCGAACCAAGTCCGCGTTTCGATGCATTCCTTGATCTCCAGTTATAACGCCGGACTCCGCCGCCGGTCAAAGCTAACGGAGCCCCAGGGGGCTAGCTACGGCCGCCGGGACCTATGGCTGGGACGCGCTAGCGAGCTAAACCCCCTGCAGCCCCGTTAGCTTCGGCGGCGTGGACTCCGGCGGCCCCACTGGGATAATTGGGTCCCCTTTTAACATTTGCTCCCGTTTAGCATTATGGGCGTCATATCCATATAGTATAAAAGTCTTACCCAAGGCTGAATCATGAAGGATAAAGATAAGGCAAAAAGTAACTGTGAATATAAGATATAGTAAATCCTGTTATAGGAAACGCTAAAAACATTGAGCTGTCTGAGTGGAAAAATAACGTGTTAAAGTTTACTGCTGGCCGGCTACATCCTGTTATCTTCAAGGACAGAACACCATGGTACGGTATGTGGGCCCCTGAGCCACACCAGGTGCAACTGTCTTGTGAGAAAACCAGTTAAAACAGGTAATTAGGAAAAGGGAGTATGGCCCTGGCCTGACCTTAGCTAAAACTGTGTGTGGCTGGGCAGAAAAGGCAGATTGCAGCACAGAGAGCACCAAAGGTGGGGGCTTCACAGCAAATACTATAAAGAACAAGATATATTCAGAATTCGGCACTCACTTCAACTGGGATCTCACACTGACGAGCTTGTCACGGTGGGAACTCAAGAAGGGGTCCAAGGCGCTGGCGTTTTGTGGTGTAGTATGGATTGATATATCTTTGTTGAACTGTGTAATAAAGTGCTTATTTGAAGAAACAATCCATTGGAGTGCAAAGTCTAGTTTTGTACAGCTAACAGAGAATAGTGTCTAGGACACAATTCCTTTTCCCTCAGAACTAAGAAAGGTCATCGGCAGATCCGGACGGCGACCCCGCTCTGGCCATATCCAAACGATCTGCGCGGAGGACGGACCTGGTCCGGTAGACTCCAACAATCATAAACTAAACTGTATATATGTATAAAGGGTTAGGTCCTTAGCTGGCTAATAAGCTACATAACAAGCTAAGCTAACAAGCACACAAACACCTGCTAACGGGGTGTATAATATTATCATTTTACTCACCGAAAAAAGCTGAAAGTAGACTTCTTGGAAGGTCTGTTAGTACATTCAAGCGCACAGCACGACATTTTAATTATCTGGTATTTGTAACAATATTCCCTAACAGGCACGATCACCACGAACACAGCTAAAGGGTCAAGTACAGTACTATGACTAACTAACGTTGTAGCCTCTATGGTTGTAGCCTAGCAGAGTGGACAAGTTGCTGTTAGCTGACAGTGAGGCACGTATCTGTCAATCAAAGTGACCACGCCCTAATGTATGCACAAACTTTAAGACCTAATATAAATAAAAGGGTCGCGTTAGAAAACAATTCACTCACAGATCCATAATCATGAAGGTGGAATCTAACTATATCGATAATAAAATGTATGGAGCCTGAAGGAGTTTTGGACCTACTTTTCTCCGCG
This sequence comes from Pseudochaenichthys georgianus, assembly GCF_902827115.2. Classification (NCBI taxonomy): domain Eukaryota; kingdom Metazoa; phylum Chordata; class Actinopteri; order Perciformes; family Channichthyidae; genus Pseudochaenichthys; species Pseudochaenichthys georgianus. Next base: position 19,743,795 of record NC_047520.1, on the reverse strand, counting down.
CCGTTCCTAATGAGCTTGCTTTAAAAGAAGAAACACTCAAACAAAAAACTATCATGTTGATTCAACATGATATTTTTTAGCTACTGCAATGCCATTTTATTGAGAAATGTTAAAGCAATTTCATCACGTTCTGTTTATTTAATTTTGACCTGTAATTCTAACATGATTTTTTCATTCTATTATTCAAATATATTGTGTATGTTTTAAGCTATTTCATCATGTTCTGGTTGCTAGATTTTGACCAGTAAATTTAACTTGAATTTTTCATGCTAATATTATCAAAAGGTATTATGCGTGTTTAAAGCAATTTCAAATATGATTTGCTAAGTCTCTCATTCAAATACATTGCACACATAGCTTCCAATGGAGGCAAATACAAAATCAAGCAGTTCTGTATCAAAACACTTTATTGAGCTTTAAATAAGCAACAAGAATACCACTATACACACACACTTCGGTACATTCAAACTAGTTCTCCATTATGTGGTTTAATTCGGGGTTTTACCCTTTTCACAGTAACAATAGAATTTATAAAATATATATATTTTTAAACAATTAAAAGAGGTGCTACAGCACAGGCAATATAGAAAAACACTGCAGCATGGAACATTGAATAATTAAAGCATGGAACTATGCTTTAACCTGAACATTTGTGACATAAAATGACCTGTGGTGGCATCTCTAGAAGAAATATATGAAGGAACAATAAGAGTGAACAGGCTGAACAGTTCCTTAAATTCTCAGCAGGGGGGGATGCTTGATAAAAGATTTCAGACACATGCAGGATTGACAGGTTTCTTATAATAGAGTCTCAAACACAAACACTAAAGACAGCAATGGTTTTTAAAATGGTCTCAGGTTAAAAACACAAGTTGTAACGAAGCATACAACAACAAATCCTAAAACATAACAGAGAAAAAAGAACAGATTCAATTGTTTGGGGTTCCTTGCATGCAGCAGTCTCTGAACCGTTTCACTGAAGGAGCCTGTTTTTCAGAGCAGTTGCTTTGTTTGAGAGCTTACCGCAGTCCAGTTCCATTATAATGCGTTGGACTACTTCAAAGGTGTAGCGGAGGTCAGCAGGGTAGCTGATATTCAGCGCGTACATTAGTCCGAACAGCATTACAAAAGCTAATGCTACATTATCCAGATGTGTCAAGACTTTGACGCCTTCTAGAACGATCCCGATGTCCTCCGGTTCATCAGTGGAAGCATCTTTAAGAACATAAATCCCCACAGTCGTGTCTTTGATGGCGCCTTCATCTGTGTCCTGTAAAAAAAAAATGGCACTGAAGGACCAAAAAGTAGCACTGTGTGTTAGAGCTGCTGTCAGCCAGCACTCTGGTCACTTTCACTGCGGAGCTATTACACTACTGAAAGGAGAAAGACGAGCACTTTTTGTGTGCCATTCTTGCAAATAAATTATGTAATAACTAAAATGTAAAATATTGTAGCATCACTTTTCACAATTCTAAAATTCGTGATTCTCAAAAATTGTTTTCAAAATAATTTATGTTTATAGGTTATTAATAATTGTGAGAATCCTGTATCACTTACATTAGCCATTTGCGAAATTATTGTTTCCAGCCTTCCCTCAAGCTGTCCTCCTCGCTTTTGGAACAGCTTCATCAGGGTGCCAGAGTGGAGGTCCAGCTGAGACAGGAATTTTGATTGTAGTGGCTTGGTCGTGATTCTCTTGAATTCAGAGTTGATCTGAAAACGCATAAAAGCAATAAGGAATTTGATCAGTGTTTAACATCAGGGAGAAAACAACCACCACACATACTGGAGACCAGGATGAGGTTAAAAAGCACAGATGAATTATATAAAATCAGTTACAGTATATTAGCAGTATGCCAGTGTGCCCATGGATTTCCTTTTATCAACTTCAAAATTCAGGATGAAAAACCGAGCATGGGATAAGCCTTACCTCAGAGACTTCAAACAGAGCAGGCCACCTTGCCATGAAATCCTCCACCATTGGACCATCACGAACAACTTCATGTCTTCTGAGTGCAAAGGTCTTTTCCATCTTGAGTTTCACAATGTCTCTGTTGTTCCTCTTCTTTGTATCTAAAAGTAGAGCTCTCTGCATAGCTTCCAGACTCTCCTCAGTTTCTGCAATTGGGTAAGTTGGGCAAAATTCACCTCGGCTCTCTTTGCCGCCAAAAGCTGCACTTTTCTTTCCTGCAGGTTTTTAAGGAGTTCACTGTCACTTCTGGACAGCCCAGTTTTCTCAGGTGTGTGCGGTAGTTGGATAGTTTATACTTTAAACTGGTCTTGCATCCGCCACATCCCGTGCAGGACCCCTTCTCAGATAAACACGGATGTGTTTTGATCAGACTTTGTGCCACCTCTTCCATCTCCTTATCAGTGACATAGACTTTATACTTCACTATTTCCTGCACTAAACCATCAAGGATAGCTGACTTCAACTTCGGCTCTGGCATAAGCACAGTGCCATTTTGAACATAAGTTAAGCCCTCCTGCTGAAGTTTTAATTCTACATCGTAGGAGAACTTGGGCACATGAAAAACAGCAGGCCAAGATGATCGTGTGCTCGTAGACTCAATTGACTGTACATCTGTATCCACATATCCGCTGGACAGGGACGAGGAGTCATTTAGAGCGTAAGAAATCTGGGGATTTAAGACTGCAACAGCAGACCTCTCATGGTCATTCAGAATAGCGGTGGGCCTCGACACATCACAGACTCTCAGAGTACCTTTGTCCACTACTTCAGTCATTGATGTAAGGTTAAGGAATTCATTTCCAAACAAGGAGTCCATAAACTGCAGTCGGAAATTGCCCTCAAGTCCACACTGTTTCTTGACTTCATCTTTGAGGTCATCAACTGATACAGGGAGTCCATTAGGGAGAGTCAGCCTCTGAGAGCTGCAATCAGTCAAGATTATCTTAAGGATCACAGGAGTTCCCATCATCAAGACAATTTAGTCTGCATAGAGACACACAAAAAAAATTATACTTTAGACACTATTAGATTTCAAATTCAGTGGTGAAAGCCTACTTTTAAATGACTGAGTGCAGTTTGTATGGAAATGTATAATGAATATATGAGTTGTATATACAACTACAACAGACCCCCCCCCCCCCCCCCCCCACGTACCAAGCATACCTCTTATTTCAATATGTCTTTTCAGGGTAACCATGCGGGCTGATCCAATCTTGTAGTCAGCGAGTGGATATGTGTCAAGTAGTTCACTGAGTGCAACAAGGGTGAATGTTCTTGTGGGTGCTGGAGTGAGTTCAAAGGCTCGATAATGCTCGCTATACCAACCACAGAGCTCTTTGACAATGTAAAATACACTCATGTAGAATGCAGATTTGGTCAATTTAACTGAATTCAGGAAGGCCACCTGCTGATCTGTGGGCCAATATCATTCCCTTCCTATAGGTTATGCCCTTGGTTTTTACACTCTGTGCAAGGTGGACCTCAGTTGTGTCAGAGAACTTTTGCCTGATGACCTGTGCTATCTCCTCTTTCAATAAGTCTACTGGTAGAGTACATACGGATGAGACCTCTAGTTCAGATTTGCTCAGACATGGAGAGTTCAGGTGGTAAGCAATCATCATCTGATGCTTTGAGGCTAGGGAGAGGGGCACATTCTTGAAGCAGCTTGTGTGTCTGATAACCTGCTTAAAAAAGCTATGCTTAGCTTCAAAGCGCATTGTCCATTGCCCAACAACTGGACCAAACAGCTTAATCAGCTGGGGGTAGTGCTCCAAATAATGGTGTTTTGGTAGCAGCCTGATGTCAGGGAACAACTCTTTGTACCTCTGCCTGTGCTCTATGATTTTACTTTCTAAGAAAGCTAGCGAGTCATCACTATGCACAGGGGCAACAACAATGTCTGTGATGTCCTTCAGATCCATGAGAACCAGCCATGCAGGCTCATCGTTAGGTACAAGTGATCCAACTAAAAACGGTAGAAATCTGAGAAGGCTCCAGTTTTCATGAGCATTTCCCCCCACAGTTTTTCTCCTGGAGAAAGTGTGTGACACCACATGAGGTTTATTTGTCCTATCAGCCCATTTGTAGGGAAACTTCACGATGGCACTGTTCAGTTCACCCAAAGTGAAAAACGTTCTCGATATTAGCAATGCTAAGCAGCGAGCTAGTTCCACTGGGATTATACCCTCAAAAAGATCATGCGCAAGATCAGGTGGATAGCCAAAGATGACATGAAAATGAGAAAGATTTTTTGTGAAAACGCATTCATTTTTCACTCCATAACAAAATGTACCCGTATCTTGGGCTTGTTTGACATGGGCTTGATGAAGATCCTTGGTTCTCAGGCTGAAAGCACCAGATGCAACTGAATGTAGTTGAATATCGCTGCTCTTTCCTGTGCAAAATCTGCAGTAGTATTCCACTGAAAAACTCTGCATAAATCCTGCTACGGAGTGCGCTCCCAAGTTGTCCGCCACTACACTGAACACTGCACCTTTAACTGAGGGACATAAACACCCAGCTCCTCCAGAGTTTTCAAATCTTGTACAAGAGGTTCAAAGACTTTGTCAATACCATACGTTTTAACGTCATCACTTTTGCACAAAGCTGCCAAGTAGATGGATGACAGCGAGGAGTGAGACCCTGGAGGCAAGTTAGCCAATATCCAATAAACAGCACAACGTTTGTGTATCTTTCTTGAGGTGCCAAGTGGGTTACAGGTTTCAAAGTCGTCCACATATAGATTAAGGATTATTCATGGCTTTTCCCCAGTGAAAAAAATATTTTCTTTAAACAGGGAACCATCTCTTGAAGACTTGTACTGATAGGACGCTCCTGAACATGTGACCTCCTGTCTTGGATGTCCCTCAACAACTTTATCAAGTATATCCCTTCTACTTAACAACTGCTGTAAGGACTTCAAAACAGGTACATATTGGAAAGTACGTTTGTTTTTAGCATCAATAATTTATTCAACTGGCTCCACAACACTGAAGTTCTGCTTGTAATACTGCTTACGCAGATACACAGTACTTAGGGGTCCACCTTTCTGTATGGACCTCTGAACTGGATTACCAAAAGATAAAGCATCAACAGTTTCTCTTATAATAAGATCATTGATATGAACGTTTCTCTGTTGAAAGATGCCCCTCACAATGTCACAAGATAGCGGAACAGGTGCAGAATTTTACTCTGTTACGATGCTTGCTCCTTATTCCGTTCATATTTTGGCTAATTAGCAAGAATGCAATGTGTACAGTTTGTAACGCAAAAACAGCGATATATATATATATATTTATAAAGGGAGACATTCATATTTTCAGCATATATACAATGGCCTCATTGCGTTTAATAGTTTACAGTCCTTTTCTTCCAACATCCTGCAACAACCGTTGGAAAGTTGAATAACTTAGGATGATAAAAAGTATAACTCCAACAACACCTCAGTTGTCAGCAATGTGTGTAGTTGCATGTGTTTTTAAAAGCTCAGTTATTGACTTCTTTGTGCAAATTGCGCCACGATGCCTTCTGAACGGAGAATGTGTGCTGCATGGAGATACCACAGGTAACATTTTTGATAGCTTTACTAAGTTGTCTGTTTAAATACATTTTTCACATGTCATTCAATATATGTTTATCACAATGTGTCAAGACGGATGCAGTAACTTGAGGACTCTGTAACCTGTATGGTGGACCATCCTGGACTGGAGCCTGTGTGCCTGAATGTGTTCTCCCTGCAGAATGCGTTGCATATTTACAGAGCTGAACATGGTGGACTACAGTTGAGACAAATAGAGCAGTGAGTGGTTTGTTTGTTTTGACTGAAATTGTAAAACGAATGCTAATATTGTTCATGGAAATAAATACTGGTGTATATGGCTTTATGCAATCTTTCATTCTGTCATTGTACTATTATATACTACACAGCAATGGCATAACACACCCATGTGTACGACAAAAAGGTCCACACACACACAACCTTATGCTTTTGAAATCAGAATATTCTTTACCCATCCAAACATGAATAATCACGACACATTTTGATATCAACTTGGAACTTTATTGTCAAAATCAACGGTTAAAAAAACCCATAAAAAAAAACTAAATGTAGCCTACTTGTATTTTGTATAAATGACACTAAATATTTTTACAGAAGCTTTGTGAGCTGGTGCTGGGGCTTCCTTGGACGCAGGAGTGGTGATTCCGGCCTGCGTTGTCCTCAGGATACGCAGGAAGTTTCCTGATCCGTGAAATGTCGATGTTGGGTTCAGACAGCAGCCAAATTGAATCGTGTAGCATACCCGGCGATGACCTCCTCCCTGTCAGGTCGCTCATAATGGTGCAGGGTCCACAAAGACTTGGTCGAAGATGAGGTCCATCAAGTTGGCCACGTAGGGCTGTGCAATGGTAAAAAAAGCACAACAAAAAATGTGGTTTAGATTAGTATATGCACAGGGTTGGGAGGGTTACTTTGTAAATGTAATCAGTTACTGGTTACTGATTACATGGCTCTGAAAGTAATCTGAATACAGTTACGTGTCTTAAAAAAGTAACGTAATCAGATTACTTTTAGATTACTTTTGGATTACTTTCCAAATTGGCTATGTTTTGGTGAACAGGAGACACAAAAAGCAAAAGGAAACTGAACGTGTTTTTACTGTTTTAATGGATTATCAAGAGCACAACTGAAACATCACATCTGAAACGATGCAACAACATAATACACGTTTTGGGGATGCAGCTTGGGATGTGAGGAGTGAGGGACACGGCTTAGAACGGTCGTGTCGCCCGCCTTCTGTCCTGCCAGTGTTGGCAGTACATGAATTAAAATGTCTAACTCGGACTTCATTTTAAGGACATTTCGGCCAGGGGTGTAGAGCTATATTTGTTTAAGCACCGGATAGGCAAAACAGGAGAGTGTGTGCACCAGTCTGCCTTGATCTATGAATTCATGTCCGTGACACTCACAGTATCTGCTGCCCGCAGCTGTTTTATAGAAGGAACACCTCCTTCACTTCATGAACTCTCTGCAGCGCCAGGAGGCAGCGGGAGGGTTAACTCTGAGAAGACGAGTGCGCCTTTCACACACCGCCTTTCACGCACCGCCTTCACTGTGTATACCTTCAGAAATAATCATTAGTAAGGCTAAAGAGCGACCGCAGGCTGATGTGTTTTAACCACACACACACCTACATGTATATACACACACACACGCGATTTAAACGCAGACTTCCTCCATGTTTCGTTGTTATTGTTTCACTGAGCGGACCCGCGATTTTTTTTCAAATGCTTTTTTGGTCCATCTGTATTCACTTCAGGTTTACGAAAGTAACTGTAATCAGATTACTCCTTTTTCAAATGTAACGCGAGCTGAATACAGTTACTTGATTTTTGTATTCTGATTACGTAACGCCGTTACATGTATTCCGTTACAACCCAACCCTGTATATGCATGTAAAAAACTGAAACTTCTTTCTAATTTTTTTATTTTATATTTGTAAATAGTTGTATAATAAATATTTTAAACACTTACGGAATGTCGGGTCAGTCTTTACTGGTTTTGCTCTGCATTCTCCCTTCCTGGCGTTTGGGAACTGCAGTTTATACAGAGGGTTTCCAGTGGATGTAGTGGCTTGTGCACGCTCAGCGTTTTCATTGTAGTGCAGGGCTGCCAGGTACAGTCTTTCATTTCCGCCATGATAAAAAAAAATGTAAATAATAGCAAAGGATGTACAAATTGTCACTAATTAGTAAGTATGTGAGGTGCTGGCCTTTAAAGAAGAACACATAGTTAGAACAAAATCATCTCAACTTAGTATTCAGGATGAGAAAATACTATTTGGATAAATATAGTCTGAAATCCCAAAAGATGGGGCTAAAACTCTCTATTTAGCAAAACTCTCTATTTAGCAAAGCTCTTTGCTTAGCCTTTTCCAATCTGAGTTAGTTTTGAACCATAACGTGCATGCTGTGTTTCTGACTCAATACAGATGATGTGTTGGAGAGGGGCTGAGCTCAGTAGACTGACTGTAATGAGTGCTAGCCACTAATTAGCCTGTTGCTAGAGGTAAGGCCTTGTCAACAACAACAGACCGACGGGGCTTTAGCTCAGTTTTACTCGTGGTGTGTGTGTCCCCTCGCATACATACACAGTGTTGTATCCTAACACACCCCCATTTATATTCATGTGCGCAAACAAGTAAACACACAAAAGCTTTTACATATAACGCTGCAAAACACGGCATGTCTCATTAGCGTAGCGTAGCTTAGCTTACAGATCGATGATATCTGATCGTTCTTACAGACTACAATCACAAAAGCTTTTACATATAACGCTATAAAAAACGGCACTTGCCTACAGAAGATTACGTTTGTTATTATAACTTACTCAATATGATTGTAGAGGATACAAAATACTAATAAATAGGAGAATAAATACTTGTGTTATCGCCTAGGGCGTGGCTTTACAGCCTTCACACAGATCGCCATTACGGCAGTATGTCTGAACATGTTAGCAAATGCCTGATAATTCAAATGACAAAGCAAAGACTGCGGAGCGTACAAAATAAAATGCTACAAAAATATATAAACACCTAACCGATTACTATTTGGGTTTGAGGCGACATTGATACAGCGAAGCTACATGCTACAAGCTAGAGATAGCTTTATCAGGAAAAACACCGCTAAATAAAAACTTACAGCTTCAAAATTGGATGTGTCCTCACTAGCCTGGTCCCGGATGGTTGGTATTGATCCCGGGCTTAGCATTACTTTGAAGGCATATCCGTGTTGGACTTGAGAGAAGTTAATAAACATGTCCGTGGTAAAATGTTTGGAACACACAAACAGAAATCTTCCGTGGTCTTCTGGCACATGTCCCTTGTAAATGAAGTCTAGCCACAGATTCATTTCTTTTTCCACTGATGGCATTGCATGCAGTCCCCTGTCCCGAGTCTTGCAGCCAACAACAGCACAACGTTTAACTGGCTTAGACATCCTGGCAAGAGCAGGCAAAAACACAGATGTGACTGGGGTGTTGATTATTTAGCCTGCCGATAGCCTATATGCGAATGAGAGGTTTGGCAATGCACGTGGCCGTGGCTCATTCCCCTGATAGGTGGAGAGTTGACCAATAAGCGGAGCACTTCTTTGTGACGTAGAAAAGTATTGGAATCTGGATCCGTTTTTTTCAGATCTGTTGCAGCCCCTTTTTTAGAGATTTGGCGAAGGAGGAAAATAGAGAGGGTTGTGTTTTCTGACACTTGGTGAGTTCCCTGGAACACCGAGGACACATATTCATGTATAAAAGACGTACAAAGGTGCATTTTGCATGATAGGTCCCCTTTAAGCAAAGCAGCAGCAAATATTTGCTCTATGACCTTCTGCAAGTCCTCAGTTTGATAATGACTACTTGATGGAACGGAAGTATCTGATTCAGGCTCTAAATACTCTTGGTCATTTTCATCCGATTCATTCACAGATGATATTCTAGAATGTACCACTACTCCTGGTTTGAAATCAACCAATGTGTGATGGCAGTGTTTCCTGTTTTTGTGTGATGTAAATGTAAATAAACGTTTGTTTTAAAGTCACAACCTAAAAACATACAACTCACGGTCTCATTTTTTTTTAGATGTGCATTTATATGACAAAAATAATACCTCTCCGATGCCAAATCACTACAAGCACAAAGGTGGCAACTAAATATTGCTTCCTGTTTGCGAGTGAAGTCTGAGAAGTGTATTTTACTATGGTGGACAATAAGGGCATTCCACGTCTTAAATGTACAGGGACAGTGAAGGTATGTACAAGGAAAATTAGAAGTACGCCCAAAATGTGGATGCTTTAACTTGTAATGATGCAACAGCTTGGACCTACTTGACACAGTTTCTTTGCACCCCTTACAACTCCACATTCCCTGCACGGAACCCTGTAACATAGATAACGACAATGGTTAGTCTTTATTAAAAGTCAATTTGCTGTATAGAGGATATCAACAAATTAATCTGTCTAGCCAAGTTCAACACAAATGATGGCAATCTTCTAACACTTCCAAATTGATGTACAGGTCAAACTGAACACTAAACAACCACTGAATGTGTTTTCCACATGTTTATATTTTTGTTAGATTAGATATACTTTATTGATCCCAATTGGGGAAAATTGCCTTCCACAGCAGCATGTACACAATTAGAAAATAAACAATTATTAACAGCAAATATAAACATACATATTACACAATAATTCAAGACTTAAAAAGTAAAATACAAATAAGAAATGTAAAATATATGTATATAAAAATGTTGACAGTAATGACTCAATAGTAAAATAAAAATATTGGCAGTGATATTCAAATAAGAATAAGACTATTATTGTGCAGGGGTTTCTGTGCTAGTGTTATGGAAATCTAGGGCCCAACACAGCTGGAGAGAGTCAAATGATCATAACAAATAAATGGTGAATCGAGAAAAGCTGTCTTTTGGTTATTTATTTGAAGCTTCAAATACACGATATAATGATTGAATAATGTCACAAGTCGCACAGAGTATAAGATAGTCTGCGCGAGAGTGCGCAGAACAATGGAAAAGCAAAGGTTATATAGAAAAGGAGTGGGAAAGAGAACAATCTGGGTTCACACAGTCAGATTGTTGATGAGACACCCAGTGGCCTTGAGTAGATAGCATAACGGTTCTCAGAGCAGGGAAGTTCGTGATGTGTCTGACTGTGTATGAGTCTCCCAGTCTGCTGAAACAGCTGTGGCCTTGCAGAGACTGGGAAACTCATAAGAGAATATAATAGAATAATAATGGTAAAAGCACAACAAGAGGAAATAAGAAGCATTTGGTTTAAACATATGAAAGATATAATAAGGATAATAATAAGGATGATAATAATAAAATTTTCCACTACATTCCCCCCTTTTGATCATACTTGATCAATAGAAAAAAACAAATGATAGGATAGACTGATATAACACATCAATGAATACACTCCATCGCTGGTTTAAGTAAACACATCACAAATATATCATAGAAAACTGGCTGTTTTTGTGGAGGACAGACTCCAATATAATGTAAGCATAAGAGAGGAGATACACACATGATTATATTGATGAATCGGAATCAGACACTTCTGATTCTAGCTGATCTATCTCACTGTGGCGCAAAGGATTGTCTTGTAATGGAATAGTAGTATACTGAACGAAAGCTGAGGACACCATGCTGGAAACGCACTTCTTCAGTATTGGGATAATCAAACAGGTTGTTAAGATGCAGCACGGTGTCAGTGATGTTCTTGGTGGCGTCGGGAATGTAAGTGCAACAGGAGTCACCGATCACATGACACAGGCCACCCTTTGAGGCGAACAAAAGGTCAAGAGCGAATTGATGCTGCATGAGCATGTTCCTAGAGGCTATTATGAATGGGGTCAAAGCCTGGAAGCCTTGAGTCGTCTCATAAGTCAGATTCTCTAGCCGGACGTGTAAGGTATCTATTTTATGGGCATTGTTTGCTGTACCCCACCATGGGAACAGGCCACCCATGAATTTAGCTGACAGCGGACGTCATATCTCTTTTTACCTTGTGGTGGTCGGGGTGTTGGAACTCTGGGTAATGATGTGTCGTGTGCATTAAGGACGTGAGTACAGTGACTGCTGGATTCAAATCCACTAGAGTGCATGTCCCTATCCAAAGGGGAGCCAGAACTTGATAGAGCTTGTTGCCGCACAACCAAACGTAATCTTCTGGCGCGCTAAACCCAGAATCACTGGGCCACGCCAGTTGGAGGGAAATATGTTTAACATCAGGGAATGCTACGTTAGAAAGGATTCTCTCAGGGGCACCAGATATGTGACAATACGAAATTTTGTAAGCACCGTCACCGCATGTGTTCCGTAGGATGCGAGTACAACCAGTAGTAGTGCCTAGGAAAAGATAAGGTGGTGTAAAAGACGTTTTGTGGTAAACTCTCTGGATGCAGAGGTTGTGTTTCATCCCTCTCAAATGACTGGGGTGCACATGGCTGACGGGTTGGTACTTTGCGTATGTGGTGTCAAGCGTGGATGCACGCAAAGAGGAGTCAGATCGATTGCTGCATGGTGGGGGAAGCTGCCTAGCATAACGCCACTTGGTTACGCTGTCTTCATCCTTGATGGGCTTTGTCAGAGCCATAAACGCGCAGAGGTGTTCAACCTGGGTCAGAGAGCGCGGACGAACTGGCACGGACATTGATGAGTCCTGGGGGAAAAGAGTGCATGCATAACATGACCCATGTTGTCCTGCGGCCTGCAAGAATGATCTCAGAGTGTGCCACCAGACGTTACCGGTGATCCCATTACTGGTCTGACCCACATCAATGTTGCTATGGTCGCCTATGTATAGATTAAATGTAGATGTACCTATGGATGTCAACAGTGGCGTCAAAGGTTGCTTACGCTTTTCCGGGTCTGAGTTTTGGGCGCGATGTCTATGTAAAATGTGCCACACGGGTCGGCGCCGGATACATACAGACAACAAAATAAAATAAATGTGGTTCGCCCTGCTTTCCCCATGTACCTCTTAGATACCTCGATTTTGGCTGACATGCTGTGTGCTGAAATGGATACATAAAATATAGGACTAGTCCTAACACAACTATCATGGCAAGTATGCAGAGGAACCATTCTATGATTGTCCAGGCTCTCCAGTAGCATTCACATTGCTCACGGTTGCGTTGTCGTCTCTCCAGGCGAGCCCTCATCACGAGGGGGAAATGTTCCATGAAGTGTGTGTGTGTATTCTCTCGGTCGATTTCGTGACCCGGACCGTCAGACTTCGCACACTGATAACACAAACGAGGAACCAGAGAGCATATGGAACCGCTCAGCTGGCACTCGCTCGTGACACCTTGTGTGTAGTGTGTTTTGGTGTATGTAGTGCAAGTGTGGTGCTGGTGGTGACTTGGCCATGTCACTTGTTGTCATCTGTTGGTGACTTGGATATGTCACTTGTTGTCATCTGTTTCTATCGTTTCTCCTTTCCTGTGACCACGACCTTGCAGTGGCTGGCGTGGACCCATGTAGCTCTCTCGGCGACCTTGACCTCTGTCTGGGTGACGAGAAGCACCTGGTAGGGACCTGCCAACGATTGGATTTCCAGCTCTTTCTCCGGAAATCCTTGACCAGCACGAAGTCGCCCGGTTGAAGGCGGTGAAGCGGACCAGTGGCAGTCGCTAAAGTGGATGATAGGTTAACACAATATGACAACATAGCATCCTCACACAAAGTTGTGGAGGGAGGAGGACATCCTGGAGCCTTGAGTCCAATCTGGATTAGCATAGGATTTCAAATGGGCTGAGTTGACTCCGTGTTCTTTTCCGCATCCTCATGTACATCAGCACAATGGGCAGAGCTTGTGTCCATGACAGACCTGTGTCTGCACAGCATTTTGCTAGTTTGTAATTTTGCATAATGCAGATTAGCATGCTTCACAGTGCTTTTGAGCTGTTACTGTGAACCCCCTTGTGAACCACTCCTGATTTATAGACTCTAACATCCCCCCTTTTGACACATGATCCCACCCATGTGTCAACTTAGCGAAATGAGGGAAAAAAATGTCTGGGAAGACATGGATTGGAATTTGGGCCAACCCAAAAAACAGCCCCAGCAGCCTTCCATTGAGCCTTCTCAACTGGCGTAGCTAGCTGCTGCATGGAAGTCAGTGATGACATTTTGTCAGTAAAGGAGGAGACAGGGATTTTAACAAATGAGTGTGAGTGAGGTGCGAGAGGAATCAGGGCAGCTGCCTTTGCGGCTGAGTCAGCAGACGCATTTCCTAGGGAAACTGGGTCTGTACTGCTTGCGTGTGCGGCACATTTACAGACTGCAACCTCAGATGGGAGCAAAATGGCGTCTAGTAAGCCTGCAACCAGTACATGGTTAAGCACTGGTTTGCCATCAGATTTCAGGAATTGTCTACACTTCCAAATAGCCCCAAAATCGTGTACTACCCCGAAAGCATATCGTGAGTCAGTGTAAATAGTCACGGTTTTGCCTTCTGCAAACGTGCAGGCTTCAGTTAGTGCGATGAGCTCTGCTGCTTGTGCTGAGAGGTGACATGGAAGCGGTCCAGAACGGAGTACAGCAGAATCTGAAACAACAGAAAAAAACAAAAACAAAAAAAAACACAACAAAAAAAAACAAACAAATAAATTAGTGCCCCCTTGGTAAAAAAAAGAGGCAGACCCATCAACATACAAAATGAGGTCAGCGTTGGTCAGAGGAACGTCTTTTAAGTCCAAACAATAAAAACCTGTCTGTCTTTAAGTCCGGTCTACAGTAGGTGTGCACACAATGGAAATTATGTCAACCGTCTTCAGGCAATATTCAAACTAAATGAAGTCTCTCCTTTTGAAACATCATGTGTTGAAATAAACACCTGTAGTTAAAAAAAAAAAAAAATGAATTGCCTAATATTTTTGTTGTGGAATCAATTAATTTCTTTCTTTAAAGGCAAAAACATGAAAAAGCTAAGAGAAAAACCCTATTGATACAATATTATTTGGAGCAACTTAATTTATAAATAGTTGTCAACTTAAAAACATGTGTTCATGTTCAACATGTGGTAATTAAGTACATACAATTTAAGATTAGATTTAAATCATACGGTAAAACAAGTTGGAACTTTTGGAGTAATCAACTTAAAAACGTGTGTTTATGCTACCAATTATTAAGTGAGTGGTAATTGAAAACATCTCTGATTGCAGAGGAAAAGCCTTCTCCCCTAACCCAAATAACTTTGTTGCTTTAACAACATTTCAATAGAAGTTGTCTTAACTCAATAACCATCGATGCAACCTATTGCCTTGATTTTCTTTGTTAAGCCAAGGCATTTGTTGTTAGAGTGTACGTAGACTGGGCCTCCCATATAACCTGGCTGAGCCGATATAAAAACCAATCAGCAAATAACTTTTCAATACATTATTGATTACTATTTTTTAGGTACTTTTAGGTTGGAAGTGAACATAAGTCATAGGTACATGGTGTACTTTTCCTTCACTTCATGTATTAATACCTTTAGTTACTTCACAGATGTGGATGAATGATGTGAAATATAATCAAGTGTTAAATCAGACTTTAGTTCCACCTGGAGTGAATCCACCAGCTACCCTGCAGAATACAAATTCATTCAAACTAGCTGCACCTTCACCAGCTTTGAGAACACTTTCATGATCAATCATTATATAACATATCACATATATTATTCTGAAATGGACCAATCTGCACAACGACTACTTTTACTGTCTTTACTTTCACTATATTCTGATAATACTTTTCTACTTTTACTTGAAGAACATTTTGAATGCAGGACTGTTACTGTAACACTCTGGTATTTCTACTTTTACTCAAGTACAAGATCTGAGTACTTATTCCTTTACTCAAATACAATATCTGAGTACTTCTAATTTCACTACAATATCTGAGTACTTATTCCACTTCTGGTAGTGTATTAGTCTGAATTGTAGCTACAAAATCACACAGAGCTGCATAAAAATAGAATAATATGTACACGTGTGTACAATGATTTGTAGGTAATTTTGACTACTCAAGACACCTCACTTATACATCTTCAAAGTATTGGCTTTCAGAATATTAAACTTGTTTCGGCAAATTCAGATGATAAATACAACTTTGAAGCTTGTAACGGCATAATTACAAGCAGAGAACGGACTAAGGTAACATCACAGCAAGCATAACAACAGCCGTGTGTTATGAACACATACGCAAGAATGACATCATCTGTTGCTTAGTGACTTTTTTAACATTTAGTCTTAACACAAACGTGTGAATGTGTAAGGTTTACCATTATATTCAAATGTGAACAAAAATTGACTGTCTTTGTGTACCGGAACACTGGAAAAAATGCATTTGAGACATCTATGGCAGTAAATATGTTGCAGAGGCTGGAACTTGGGAAATAATCAGATAAGAATTCCGGACGAGCGTGCATGCACAGCTGCATTTACATCGTAAATCCTGGACAAATCTCCACTCGTCAGGAGGTTTGTCTCTGATCTTTTTGACAGGAAACACTGGAATCGTTACACGGAATAATGACCCCTTGTTTAAGCAGAGAGGTAAACACTGGCCATCAACAGCTTCACGTTTCAATGGGTACGGTACGTGAACGTGGACATTAACCCTACGTCATATCTGTGAGCTGCCCAGAGTGAGTATGGCACATCTGAAAGCGCGGCAGGAAGCTCAGAGATATGAGAATTACCTTATCCTCAACCAACAGCAATGTGCGCAGAACGGCTACGTTCGTGCACATTTTCCTTTGATACACGTCACGTGACAGAGTACATGACATATTCTGTGTGTGTAGGTGCCCAATCAGTGACTGACTCCCAATCTTTAACGATTGGACCCAAATCCCTCCATTTATCAGTGGGGCCCCCTGGCTAGTGAAATGTGTGGACCGCCCCTGGGATTTGACACAGCTGGTTGTGTCTTGTGTGTGTGTGAGTCTAACAGAGATAGTGCTACCCAGCGAATTCCAATACATTTTTAAATATGAGCTCATCATTCACACATTCTAACAGTAAAACTCTCATCATAGCAGTTAGGCGGATCTTTCAACCACGTTAGCAGTACAATGCAAAATGAGAAGTTTCCACACAGCAGGTGGAAAACCACGTTGACCAGTCAAATGCAACAACTCCTGAAAATCAGGATATGTCAGCAGCCCATTGATACACATTCACCAGTTCTTTATCATCAAATGACACTTTTTGAACCATCGTAGGAGATGGCTGTCGGACTTTAAGACCCTCATTTGTGGAAAAATGAGGTCCAAGCCGAACCGGAGAACCAGATCTCTGCCCAGTAAATGTATTGGGCAGACAGATGATAAAATAACTGTTTTTTACTGATGTGGGAAATGGATTACTGTCAACACCGTTATCTCCACTCTGAAGTGGTACAGAAACTTCTCCTTTTCATAAACCCAGCACATGAATAAATCTATCACTAAATTTGCATTCAGGCAAATCTACCCTTTTTTACCACAGAATGTGTAGCCCCAGAATCAACCAAAAATGTGTGGGACATTTCTTAACGCAAACATTCACTGTCATATTTCAAATATGTACCCTTTTTAATTACAGACATGTCCTCTAATTCTTCTAATTTCTCAATAGCATGTATGATGCGTGTGTGTGTGTGTGTCACTTCCCTGGTTAGATGCTGCTTGCTGAATTTCCATCTCGCTCGATTGGGCCCCTTCCCTGCTGTCCCCCTCTGCCTCCACTCCAGTGTTCTGTGAGCAGTCCCATAATCCAATGTTCAACACTTCCACACTTGGAAACATCTTTCTTCAAATGAACGTCTTGCTTCTTGTCCTCTGCCTCTGAAAACCTCCTCTGCCTCTCCCTCGGTATTGTGAGCGGCCAGCATTTTGTTTAGCTTGCGCTGTGTCTGTGAGTCCGTTGAGAAAGGCATTACTGAGGTTTGTTTCCCAAACACCTGCTTGGTCTCCTAGGGCATCGGGTTTGTTTATCCCGCTGTTGTCGAGCTTGGAGTTGACGCTGACTGCATGGCTGGGGCTTGTAGTGGAGGTGGTTGAGGTGTTCCAACCAGATTGCCAGGGTTGTACGCCGGAGGAGGGAAGGGATACCCAGTCGAGGAGAGGTCATTCAGGCCTGCAATGGAAGGACACAGAGATGTCTGGGGTTTACATGTCTTTTGGAAATAATGTATTTCTTTTCTTCACATTCATTTTCAACCTTAATATTTTATTTAATCCCCAAGGCCAA
This sequence comes from Pseudochaenichthys georgianus, assembly GCF_902827115.2. Classification (NCBI taxonomy): domain Eukaryota; kingdom Metazoa; phylum Chordata; class Actinopteri; order Perciformes; family Channichthyidae; genus Pseudochaenichthys; species Pseudochaenichthys georgianus. The sequence goes on along the minus strand of NC_047520.1, from coordinate 19,726,030 downwards.
CTGCCTTTTTTTTACTCCCCAGTATTATAAACACTTTCTATGAGTGTCCAGTTTTTCCAAGTCTTTTACTTTAATTGTACTCTTCTTTTTCATCCCATCTCCATACTCTTGTAATTTATCTCTTAGGTTTTTGATTTTTAATTTACTCAAAGAACCTCCCTTAGGAAATCCGAACATTTCCGTCCATATATTTAATTTAGACAGACTTTCTTCACCATATTTTGCTCGCATGACATCAACTATCGGACCCTCAGGAGGCTGTACATACCCCCCCCCTGCTTTGCCCCCATAGCAAAGTCTTTTAAAGTGTCACCAAAACACTCCGTGTCACCAAAACACTATTAAAGTGTCACCAAAACACTCCGTGTCACCAAAACACTATTTTTCATCCGTCGATGCTAGATATGCCAAATATCTCTGTTTTCGAGCAGTCCCTCTCCTGATGTCATGGAGTTTTAATTACGTTTAACTTTAAACAATTTAGACTTTGCACATCTCACCGAGTATTGAAAGCCCTTTGAGTTCGTTGGATCTCATGAAGTCAATCGGTTCCACCCCTCGCGCTGGTCCCCTCGTCCTGTACGTTTTATGTCGGGGTAGAGGAGGATCCAAGATCCCGGAGCAACCCACCAGCGTCCAGAGGTTTCCCCGATCAAGCATACAGAGATCCTGCCGACAACGCCATTTGTTATGGAAATCTAGGGCCCAACACAGCTGGAGAGAGTCAAATGATCATAACAAATAAATGGTGAATCGAGAAAAGCTGTCTTTTGGTTATTTATTTGAAGCTTCAAATACACGATATAATGATTGAATAATGTCACAAGTCGCACAGAGTATAAGATAGTCTGCGCGAGAGTGCGCAGAACAATGGAAAAGCAAAGGTTATATAGAAAAGGAGTGGGAAAGAGAACAATCTGGGTTCACACAGTCAGATTGTTGATGAGACACCCAGTGGCCTTGAGTAGATAGCATAACGGTTCTCAGAGCAGGGAAGTTCGTGATGTGTCTGACTGTGTATGAGTCTCCCAGTCTGCTGAAACAGCTGTGGCCTTGCAGAGACTGGGAAACTCATAAGAGAATATAATAGAATAATAATGGTAAAAGCACAACAAGAGGAAATAAGAAGCATTTGGTTTAAACATATGAAAGATATAATAAGGATAATAATAAGGATGATAATAATAACATTTTCCACTACACTAGCCAGAGATTAGTTGTGACTGACTTTGTCAGTAACTGAACTCTTTTTTACTTTCTTTGAAAATGTACCTCAACAAGTAACAAAATGCAGATTCAGTTTCAACAGTTGAAAATTAATATAATAGCTCTTACCAATATAAAATCTTTCTGTGTGGGTCAGTGGTAAAGAGGATGATGAACCTATGAAGGAAAACATTTCGAATCAGTGGATTTAAGATACATAATGAGATAAAAGACTACAAACAATTATAACAAAAGCACATGGAATATATACATACTTAAATATAACAAGTCCTCCTCTCTGCTCTTGTCTGTGTGTGTGTGTGTGTGTGTGTGTGTGTGTGTGTGTGTTAAACAATGCCAGTGCTAGCTAGATAGCTAACATTAGCTAAACATAGCCTCATGATGACGTGAATGTCACGGACCAAAGTTGTGTGGCTAGGCTAACTAGCAAACTACTTTACAGCGTTATGACTGCCTGAACGTGCAGTCGGCGGTAGTCACTAACTTTATGTTAAATCGGCAAAACAAAACTTCAGCCGTTGGCAGCACAGAGCCCCACATTATCTCGTATTTGTTCAGAAAATGAATAATAATCCTTGTCACAGACAGTCCTTGGCATGCGGAAAACAGTCGCTGTTTTAAAAAAAGTTCATATGACATTATTTTAAGTGTGGAAAGGGCACCAACAACGATAGCTTAGCCCGACCCGATCTCCATTCAGAAAAGGGCTGCTTTAAAGTGTTTTGCCTGCAGTTTTGCAACTACACTTCCCACAGTAGTCAATCATTGTTTAAATTAATCGGTGTCAGTATGTTGTTGATTCGGCCTAATTGTTATACGTTTATTACAATGAAATCACGGCAAATAAGCGAACTAAATGTACTTACTTGGACCGAGACCGACTCACATACACACGCGTGAGCACACTAAAACAGCCACACGTTCGCCATGCCCAACACTAGCGCTGAGCTTGATAGCTAACATTAGCAATACATGGTGTCATGTACATACACACGTCCCCGTAATTGTAAGATACCGAACGAATACAGCACTATATTGGAAAGGGGTACAAACATTTATGGAGCAGAAACATTTCATTTAATTAACTTACTTTTGGAGACTCTCACAGAGGTTGGCTTTGTGTAACCAACTGTTACTTTTCGCGGTAGTCGACACCTCTTCTTCTGTACTTTTTTTCGGCAGTTCCTGAGGACCAATCACAGCTCCGGACGCCACTTGAATATATACTTCATTTCCGTTTCTAACCCCATTCGATTACATTGATTAAAATGTTTCAATTAAATCACGTTCAGTCAAAGCGATTTAAATACAGAGATTTAACAAATAAATGTAATAAATGAAGTCTGCTTAATTAAATCACATTCAGAGACAGAACATGAACTAATTCCATTGCATTTACTGTTTTTATTTGTGTAAATTCAAAGAACCTCTATGTCCTTTTTTTTCAGTGTGCGTGTGTGTTCAGTGTTCACCTCTGCGTGTGTGTTCAGTGTTCACCTCTACGTGTGTGTTCTGTGTTCACCTCTGCGTGTGTGTTCAGTGTTCACCTCAGTGTGTGTGTTCTGTGTTCACCTCTGCACCTTTTAAGACCTCATCGCAACTTTGAGTTCTAACCGGTTACATTGGCGACACACTTGACCTCACATTTGCTATATTGATTGTAAGACAGCACAACTAAACAGAGTGCAGACAGACTACTGAAGCCTCCTCTCCACATGAACTTCCACCTCTCTGTGAAGGTCAGGGTTAATGCAGCATGCTGCTTTGTTGCTTCTGTACTCCGTGCTCTTTCATTCCAGTAGAACTCCTCAGAAACCATTATAAACCAGTATTTGACCATTAAACAAAACAATTGACAAAACTTTGAACTATGAAATATATGAAACTTCATGAGCTTCAGCGGGGTAATGCCATATAGAGCTCCCTCACAAATACCCAGGGGTTCAATTGGGCTGGGGCTGTCCGGGGCTAAGCCCGGCACAGAGGACGATGCTCTGACGTCATCGCCCTCACACATTTGTCATATGTTTACAAATAACGATAAATATGTTAAGACTTTTCTCGTTCTTAATAGGGTCGATATGTGTTGACCTTACTTTAAAATAGCAGATCTCTGTGACCGGATATAGTTTGGCTTAGACCCCGGCCCCACGAGGACGCAGACAGGAAAACGCAAACGCAAAAAAGTCTTCCGTTCACACGCATTCGATTCATTAATGTGTCCGTTCACACTAGACCGCTGGAAATGCTGGAAACGCTGTAGTACACATGCCAGGCCTGTAAGTGGCGCTGCTGCCGCCACAAAATACACCAAAAGCAGCGAAGAAGACCCCAGAGCATGGTTAACATGGTCGCCCTTCTGTTTATTCTCCGCGGTGGACGGCGTGTTCTCCTGCTGTATATCTCTCAGGTAGTCCACCAGCAGATAAACCCCCCCCCACACACACAGAGCGGAGCAAGGCAACGAAACTTAAAATAAGAAGCAGAATTTTATGGCACGCTATGCATGGGGCCACCTTGAGGGGTTTCCCGACATGTTGTTTCAGTAAAGTAAAGGGTGTTTCATGTTGTCGTTGCTGTGGACCTTCTTCATACCTTGGAAAATGCCGTTTAATACTTTTTAATACTTTTTAATAGCCTTAATTTTCGCTAAATTGATTTATCAACTTTTAATACTTTTTAAGACCCCGCGGACACCCTGATTTTAAGGATGAGCACCAGCAACATCTCCAGGTGCTCCTTTGAGAACCAGGGCAAACAAGTGATGTGCACCCCTGATTATAAGTGTATTTAGCAACGTAACGATAACCAATCAAAGGCCGGGGGTCATTGGTCAAACAAAAGACCAATGAAAGCAGTTGTTTTTTTATTTGTTTTCTTTTCTGAGACAGCGGCGGGAAAACAAGATTAGACATTAGAGATGTTTGCGTATGTTAAATACACTGACGGCTACAAAGCCGTTGTCCCAATTTCTTTCATAAAACATTTTTGATTTAAAAACCTACCAAAGAGATATTCTTTATCAAATTATTTGGGAAAACGAATACTTCAACGGTCAGGTTCTCCTAGTGAAAGGTAAGTGACATAACTATTTATTTTCTGAACAAGCTAACGTTGGCTTAATTAAATGACTAGCCAATAAGCTAATAAGATCTTGGCGCATTAATTCCACTGCAGCGGGTAGCTCGCTTTGGTTGCGTTTCCACTTGGCCTAGCACCGGCTAGTGGGTCCTAATTCACAGTTTTTCTGGCCCCATAAAATTGTGGTTCTAGGGCGAGGAACAACCAGGCTGAGTCGGGCTGAGTATGCTAAACTAGAGAGAGAATCGCTGGCTCGGGAGCTACAACTACAACAAGATGAACATATTTGACCGTGATTTAATTGTAATACACGTTTCAAAATGATGCCGAAGTAACAACATACTGATACCGGTTAGTAAAAAACATGAATTAATGCTTTGACAAGTCTGCAGACAGACGGCAGGCGAAAAACCCTTTTAAAATGCGTGTTTTCTAAATGTAGCTCGGCTAAGCTAACGTTATATATGCTCCGGCCGTCCTCACTCACAACAACGGCCTACAGGCATAAATAAACCAGCGACTGTGTTCTCCATGACACAGGCAGTCTGTGGTTTGTACTTGTTTAACTTCTGTCTAGTTTCTGAACAGATATGAGGAGCTGTGAGCTCTGAGTGCTAACAGCTAACGGCTGTGTTATATTTCTGGGGTGCTCATTGAAGATGACGTCACGGCTCCGCCTACACTGCGTTACTATAGTAACTACCCCAGTTCCTAAACTGTAATGGAAGCGCAGCATTAAAGTGAGCCTAACCAAACCGAGCGAAGCCCAGCGAGGCCTGCAGTGGAAACGCGCCATAAGATAGCTATCAAGTTAACACAGACGCTTAACATTTACTACATTTTCACTCACCTTTTAACAGAAACCTGAGAAGAGATTGAGGAGTCAACTGTGAATCCTAAAAAAAGGATAAGAGTCCCCAAGATCCATCACGAAGAAGGCGTTATGGAGGAGAACAATGAAGGGACATCCGCCGAAAAAGATGGCTTAAAAAAGAAGACGGTATGTATTAGGAATTAAGTGACTAAGAAATAAGAATAGCCTACTTGTTGTCGTTTGACGCTAAATACATCCCAACTTTTTGAAGGGGGAGTGGTAACAAGGTGCGTTCGGCCAACGGGGGAGGGGGGGGTACTCTGTGTCGCCTGTCAGCGCAACTTACATGATGCCGTTTAGACAATATAATAATAAAGGGTGGTGCTGGCCGTCAGCGAACCGATCCGGCCTTTCTGCGCGACTGTCACTCAAATGCGAGACGTCTCAAGCCCCGGCTCCACAAGTATGAAACGTGTCCGCATAATTCTCTTGCGTATAGCCCTCTGAGTCCCACGAGGCCGCAACTAAACGATAGAAACGACTCGGAAAACGATAACGGCTAAAAAGGCAGATAGATCTGGGAGCGCTCTGGGGGGTCATATGGCTCCGTGGGATCGCCTCTATGCGATAATTTTTTATACGTTGACGCAATAGCCCCACCTCTCCTGCTCACCCCCGCATCAAAGTAAACTGCACACTGAATTCAGATTATGTATCTTTCTCTCGATATGGACATAAACGCGAGTGAAGTCTAACGGAGCGTCCACACAGCAGCGTGCGTTGGCGCTTGGAGCTGGGCGTGTCTGAAGCTTGGGGATTTTTTGCTACCAATCACATGAATCTCCCGCCCCCGGCATACAAAGCAAGAGCAATGTTAAAACGAAGTAAACTGGATATAAAATCCCCAAACAGGCGAAAACCTACCAGTTTCACCCACTGTCTCTGCCACCTCCCTCCATGCCTCGCTCCTCCGGTTTGTATCCCGGTAGATGAACAGAGACTGATCATACAGCACCGGGTGATCCACGACCGCTATAATGAATTTTCCCTCCATTTTTTGGAATATGAGGAAAAGACCTACGTAGTCTCTCCCAGCATACACGCGGTTTGATTGGCTAGCGCTTGTACTGGCAGATTTGCATAAACGGGTTTTCATTGGCTGACGCCTCCGTCGAGGCCAGCAACGCTCCACGTCGCTTCCCAAAATGCAGTTCGGCTAAAAGTGACGTCACCCCATTCAAAGTGAATGGGCAGAAGTGTTGGAAGCTTCAACGCACGCCGCTGTGTGGACGGGCCGTAATCTGACAGGACGGAGACACGCAGCCCTGCTCACATGCAGCTCCTCCCGCTGTGAAGCAGCGGTGAACGGAGCAAATCACACACTTCAGTCAGATCATCACCCTTAGCTATTTTAACTACCTCTCAAACTCCCTAAGCTAGTTATAAATATGTTTATATAATATATTTACTGTCGGCCGGGTCACTCATTACTGGATCAGCTGCTGCATGAGACAGACACTGACGCTGTCAGAAGAGAGGGAAAAGAGAGGCTCCGTGTATTTCATCATTATTTAGTCGTTATTCATTTGTTTTAAAGCTCAATAAATAACAAAGAAGACCTTTGACTGGCACTTTTATAATTTTGTCCGGAAGATTTAAACTTTAATACATGTTGACTGGCGAATAACTCGCCCGGTTCCATCTCGGATAATAAACAGAATGACAACCATGCGCGGGAAATCTTCTTCGCTGCTTTTGTGGCAGACTACAGTGCCACTTACAGGCCTGGCATATGTACTGCAGCTTTTCCAGCGGTTGGAATTAAACGGTGTGTCAATGTGTGGGACACGGAACAAATGATAAAAATGCTGTGCAGTCCCATACAAAGCGGGACACCTGGTCACCCTACACAGACACACGGTGCTGCCCCTCACACACACACACACGCTTCAAATCAAGTTGCATAAATGCATGAGCTACGTTTTATTATAATTACTGTGAAATGTATTGTGTTTTCGTCATTATTACAACAAATACACACTTGCAACTGATAACACTGGCAATGATTTTATATTTATTAGACTATTAAAAAAAGAAATCATGCTTCAAATAAGTGGGGGTATGGCGTACCCCCGCGTCCAACACCCACTACATCACTGGCGTTGGTGAGGCAGAGTACATGCTGACAGCTCTCCGCAGCAGAGTGCACCGCTTGCCTACAGAAAAACAGAAAGTGCTTTATAAAAAATAAAAATATTCATAGCAATAATTTCACCATTCTTCGCCGTATTTTTTTACAATTAAAAATGATTATATATATTATTATTTTAATCATCTCATAATGAACAATTGCTTTATAGAAATGTATAGTAGCCTATTGTAAGGGAAATCGGCAAATCAGATTCGTAACTTCGGGATAAGGATTGGTTCTAAGGGCTGGGTCGGTCGGGCTGGGGTGCGAAGCGGGGCTGGGCTCGAGCCGCGGCTGGGGGAGCAGTCGTCCCGTCGCCCTTCCTCTCTCAGCCGCTGGATTCGCGGTCGAGGCCCGTCCTCTCCAGGGGCTCTCGTGCCGCAGCGCGGGAGCTTTCGGTCGGGGGTGGTGTCCGAGGTCATGCGGAAGGCCCCCCAGTGAGATGATAGTGAACTGTTCATGAACTTGTCATGAAAAGTTCATGGAATATCAGTGAACCATATTCATGAACAGCTCATAAACAGCTCATAACAAAGTTGATGAACTGTTCATGAATTGGTCATGAACATTAAATGGCACTAGGGCAGTTCATGAACTACTCATGAAACTCCTGTGCTGGAATGGTTCATGAACAATTCATGGAATATGGTTTTAGGCAGGTTCATGAACAATTCATGAAATGGAGTTTTCAGTGAGTGTGTAGGGATATTCAGTTTTCAACCAAGAACATTTCAAGAATTGTTCATGAACATATCAAGAACTGTTCATAACAACTTCATGAACCATTCATGAACAGTTCATACCCAGTCACTGAATATAATTCAATGGCTGGCTATGAACCATTGACTGTGGGTCAATTGGCAACCATAGAAAACAACAATTATGTCAATCTCAATTGAACTTTACTCAAATTAACAAACAAACATACATACATGTATACAGGTGGAGCACTACAATTAATCCTATCACTATTTGAAGCACAGTTCTTGATACTCAGCTGCACAAAAAAATGTGTTACGGGTCCCAAAAGCTTGGGTACCACGGCAACAATAAATGATTTCTGTAGAAAACAGAAAAGTGCAGCAGCAATAATTATACACAGGATCCGGTTGATCGTCTGGAATGCTTCTTATTCAAAATTCAAAGTACACAGTTACATTCAAATAGCTGTACTTTACAAACATCACATTTCTCCATTTAAGTTATCCGTCTGTCACAGTCAATTACTGTATCTCAAGGAGAAATTCAACATAGTCAATATAAATTATTACATCACATTGCATTTAGCTGACGCTTTTATCCAAAGCAACTTACAATAAGTGCGTTCGACCAACAAAATACAAACTTGAAGAAAACAGAATCATAAAGAACATCAGGTTTCATAGAGCAAAAACATGTCAAGTGCTACTCAACTGGCTTTAGGTAAGCCAGTCCTTTGTTAGTATATAAGTGCTTTGTTAGTAGTTCTATCGCTCGAGGTGGAGTCGAAAGAGATGAGTTTTCAGTCTGGAAGGTGTGTAAGCTTTCTGCTGTCCTGATGTCAATGGGGAGCTCATTCCACCATTTTGGAGCCAGGATAGCAAACCCACGTGTTTCTGCTGATGGGAACTTGGGTCCCCCTCGCAGTGCGGGTGCAGCGAGTCGTTTGGCTGATGCAGAGCGGAATGCACGTGCTGGGGTGTACAGTTTAACCATGTCCTGGATGTAGGAAGGGCCAGATCCATTCGCAGCATGCACCAGTGTCTTGAAGTGGATTCTAGCAGTTACCGGAAGCCAGTGGAGGGAGCGGAGGAGCGGTGTGGTGTGGGAACATTTAGGAAGGTTGAAGACCAGACGAGCCGCTGCATTCTGGATGAGCTGCAGAGGTCGGATGGCACATGCAGGTAGACCAGCCAGGAGGGAGCTGCAGTAGTCTAGGCGTGAGATGACGAGAGCCTGGACCAGAACATGCGTGGCTTTCTGGGTCAGCTGGGGACGTATCTTCCTGATGTTATAAAGCGTGTATCTGCAGCAGCGGGTTGTAGCAGCTATGTTTGCAGTGAAGGACAGGTTGTTATCTATAAACACATAACGCTATCAAATAATACTTTCTATCAATATATCTATCTTTACCAAATATAACATATTATGGAAATCACAAAAATACACTGTCAATGTTAATAAACAAAAAACAAGGCAATGTGCCTGCAAGACTGCACTCAGGTAAACAAAACATATTACCCGTGCGCAGCAGCTAACCTGCCTGCGAGCCTTCGCTCAGGTCACTATTACCCAGGCGCGGCTGAAGCCCGCGAAAATGGCATCTATTGTTGCCGACAGTTTAGTATTTTTAAAATACCGTTACTATGTCAAACATGCTCAAAACTTTCTGACACACTCTCCTAAACATCTCCAACATCATATCTAATTCACACAAGTTATCATCGACCATTTTCATTATGTACTGACCTGTAGAAAACAGAAAAGTGCAGCAGCAATAATTATACACAGGATCCGGTTGATCGTCTGGATTGCTTCTGAGGAGGGGGCGGAAGTGTCCCCCCTAAAATAACCCAGATGTCACCGCTCACCTGCCAAAGGTTCCACCTTGGCGCTACTTACTCGTACTGCTTCTCAAACAGTACAGATAAACCATAAAATGATATGAATGTCACCAAAATAAATATAATGTTCAGTTTCAAATTCACTATTGTTTTTTTTTAAGATTAAAAGTTTTTAAAAATAAAGACATGTTCAAATAGTAGATGAATATTCAAGAGGTCTTTAAAATCATCACACTGATCATCAAAAGTTCATAAAATGCTCATGAATATTCAAAAATATTCTGAACTTGCCACAATCATCCAAAAGTCATGAAATGCTCATAGTCATGAAAAATTCATGAAATGCTCATGCAAACTTTTTGGGGTTTTAATTATAATGTTGTGATTGGCTGGATCATGAAAAGTTCATAAATTGCTCATAAAAGTCTGTCATGAGCAAAACAGGAACTTTATATGAATGAACAATGTTCATAAACATTTCATGAACTGCTCTTTAAAATGGTTCATGAGCATTTTAAGAATTTTGGTTCATGAACATGACAAGTGAACATATAATGAGTTGTTCATGAATGTTTCATGAGTGCTCATGAACAGCTCATAAAGTCATGAACTCCATCTCGCAGGGGTGTTTTAACAATTCCTTATATGTAATCTCCTTTCTTTAACAGGCACCGTATTAACATTTAATGTCACATTTTGTTTTTGCAGCTGTGGCATCGATCATGGTAGTTGCACAAGTGGGCAGGTCAGAAGGGCCGCTGAGACTCTGGTAGCCACCAGTTTCACAGAGACACATGCTGCCTATATGTGCCGTTCAGACCTCATGGCAGATACCCACTACAGGATGCCAGTGCCTTCAACTATGGTGGCCACAGCTGTGCTGTTGGACGCCCTGCCTGGGTATGTCTTCACCTTACATTGACATAGCACATCACAATGACATGAGTCAGTTGTCCAATTTCTAATATGTTGAATCATATTTTCCTCTATTTCACAGCTTTACTCCTGAGCGGTACCTCCCTACCCAAACTGATTCTCCCGGCTCGTGCATGTCAGGAAAATAATTCTCTGACTTTCAACACACATTTCCTGTTTCAAGGGACTGCCAGCCACCAACAAAGAAGCAGAGGGTCGAAGCAGGGTTTTCAGAGAACCGTGTATACTATGACAGGTGGCGAAAAGGCCAGTATGCCGATCGACAGGAACATCTGTTGTGTAAGTATTGGAATCATTAACAGTGGGCAATTGTATTCAGTGTCACAAATTCATGACTGAATGTATCGTATCCTTTCTTTCAGCATACTACACATATCGGAAGCCATCAGGCAGAAAGATAGAACGTCTCATTAGCAAGGAGGGGTGGACGTCCAACTGTCCCAAGGCGCAAGACATTTTGGACATGTGGACACCAGCCCTCAAATACGTCATTGAGAGTGATAAGAAGATCTTGAACAGTTGTTCTCGGCAGAAGTGGAAAGGCCTTGCCATCAAATCTTTTGATGGACAAAAGGGGGAAGGTAAGACAATTGAGGAAATAGTATCACTCAAATTAGCACTATAGCGTTTTGAAAAGTGTGCCAACTTGCAAAGTTTATTTCGTTCATCGTCTAACTCGATGTTATGCTCTCTTTATCACAGGAGTTGTTGCAACAACACATTTCACTGAAGGTGACATAGTGTGTGACTACCATGGAAAGGTCATCACAAAAGCTGAAGGGGAAATGATGATGAAGGACCAAGGAGACCAAGCCGGTTACTTGTTCTTCTTCAAAGCTGGTGGGGAGGCCCTCTGCATTGATGCGCAGACGTGGCCATGCCCGTGTCATGCCGGTGTGGAAACATTTGGCCGCAAGATAAACCACTCATCAAAGCATCCAAACATCAAGCCGCTTTGTGTTGTTTTGAGGCTGGATGATGAGGACGTGCATACTATCCTCTTCAAAGCAACAAGGGACATCAAAGTGGACACTGAACTGAAGTTCAACTACGGAGTCAACAGAAAATCTTTCCGAGGAGAGGCTTTGGACCTTGATTGGCTGGATGAGTAGGCTACTCATAGGTGGATGAACAGCCCAGTGTGTGCGGAAGAGACACCCTGTCCTCGCTGTGCAGCACCTTCAGCGACAGGCTGCTCACACGGAGAGATACCGCAGGTCCTTCCTTCCTGTATTTTTTCATTTTTTTGAAAATTATGTAACTTTTTTAGTTTTTATCCTTTTTTTTAGCATATTGTTTATTATATTATAACTTAGTACTTTTTTTAACGCATTTAAGATATGCAACACTAAGCTGTCTGTGGCTCTTTCCTGCTGTAACGCTGTAAATATGCATTGAGATGTCGCAATAAACTGGTTCAAACCCCACTTTCTCTTTCACAAATTGTCATAATATAACCATTGCTAATTTACCCTAAACATGCTTCAAAGTACACATGGCATACATTTAATTAAAGGTGAGACTCTGTTGTTCGCAGCAAGCATTGTCTCATCTATCTTGCACAAAGTGTCCTCGAGAAAATAAACTTTGAAGTTGCTGAATCACACATCTCTGTAAAATCCAGAATCCTGTTCACATATTAGCAAGTCCATTTTGGCCCCAGAAACTCAAATCCTGAAATGCTTGATGTCCCTGGAATGGTCTTAATCTCAGTTTTCGGATATCTTTGATTGAAGTATGTGAGACAAACGATGGTTGAGTTACAGCCCGAAACATAAGCCGATTGCGGGACATATAAAGTAGATATGCCGATTTGTCCACCTCAAAACTTCACTATTGAGCTCAGACTTTCTGTCAGAGACTTGGTTCAAGGCTCGTTACAACGAACACAATCCAGGCTTTCAGGATATGCAAAGCTGGTGTAATTCTAAGCAGGTGAAGGATGACTGGCACCCTGTTTAGTTTGGAAATTAGCTTTCAAAGCACAATGTACACTCTGATTGTGTCTGATTACTCCGTGATTAACCTTAATCATATATTCTTTTGCAGTTATCATTTATCGAAGTATATTCAGTACTTTTCAATATGTTTTGCTGCAGTCAGCGTGTCGTTGTGTCCCTGGGACACTTCACCCCACATTCCTCCAGTGGTGATTGCCTACAGTATTGAGTATGTAAGTCGCTTTGGATAAAAGCGTCTACTAAGTCTACTAAGTGTAAGAGAGAGACACTGATTTAGATGTTGAAGTTGTAAACGGGCTTGGCAGAATCAGCGGTGAAAGAAGACCCTGTTGAGCTTGACTCTAGTCTGGCACTGTGAAGAGACGTGGGAGGCTTCGGCCGACGCTGAAATACCAATACTCTTATCGTTTTTTCACTTACCCGGAGAGGCGGTATATATATATTGTGAGTTTGGAATAAATATGCACTTTATGAAAATGATTAGTTGGTTACTGTTAGTAAAAAACAGTAAGGTTAATACGGGATGTTTGTTACACTTGGATATGTTTTCTGTAATACTTGTAACATAATTATTCTCCAGTTTATGCATTTGAGCGACTTGCAGTTAATGCTCGACATGACAGTTTAAAGGGCTACTATGCTACTTTCAAGTTTTTAGAAGAGTAGTATTTAATACTGTGGAAAAATGTTTTTACGGTACAATACATGTCTACTGAATGCGAAATTCAAGTGAAATATGTGTTTATCACAGAAAAGGGTAACTGACAGTGAATGTATGTTAGTGGGACTGTGTCAGGAAAGCGAAGTGTTAATTAAAGAATGTTAATGAAGAACTGAAATGCATAGAAGAGAAAGTTAATTGACATGCAACAAAACAATCAGAGAAGCGATCTGCAAGGTGCTTAATACAGGTCTCATCACTGGTCAAATCGGGGACCCGTTACAATAGTTGAGATGTGAAGGGGTTCCTGCAGTGTTTTGAACAGACAGTTCACACGTTCAGAGGATGAAGCTGTTAACGTGCTGCTAACATAAACTGGCTGTCGCCCACAAACTGAAGCGGAATGATCAAGTTAAATAATAACAAGCTCCAGTGTTAGAATTCCATAATTCCATACTCATAAATAAAATGACATGCAAATAACATTTTCTTGGCTGTGGACTTGTACTGTACATAATTATGTTGAGCTCATCCTAACCCTAACCCTGGGCGAGAGCTGTTGGTGTCTGAACTGCCAACTGTGAGGGATATCCTGAGGTATGGCAGCTACTAGAGGGATCAAACTAAAGATGGCAGGAGGAACTACCCAGTGGACCAGCTGGTGGGTGACATCTTCCCTGGTCTGATTGGTCAGTGGAGCAAAGCGAATGCTCTTTTCAAGCCACCTGTTATTAATGAAAAGGTGACCATCATGTCCAAGCTCAAGGAGGTCTGGAATCAGGCAGTGAAGTGTTCCCTTGGGAAGGGCACACTTGATGCCAAAGAGAGGTTTAGTGTCAAGTTAGTCACATTATTTGATATTTTCACTTGCAAGTGTCGGATTACCAGTTGTGAGGCTGTGATGGCTGTGTGATCCAAGCCCACTTTAACTTTTCCTGCAGCAGAGAAAATGATTCCTTTAAAAGATCTTGCATACATCAAGGGACAGAAAGAGAAGGTCCCCACCAAATGGGGCCCCTGATCTGCAGGAGCACAAGAGACAGGTGAGGACATTGGAAAGGCAGGGGATGGAAAACATGGCTGAGGAAAGGAGAAGGAGCAAGGAGGGAAATGCTGCAGCCAGGAAGGATGTGAAGAGGTGTTTGGCAGATGGTGATGAGGATCTGGAATTGGAGAGTGGTGCTGAAGATGAGTTTGTTCCTGAAGTTGAGCTCTTCCCTGAAACTGAACCTGAGCTTCAACAAAAGTACAGAAAAACTATGATGATATTCCAAATATTGCCAGTGTAAGGTATGGCATAGGGCTGAGACCAACTGCAACTGATTGATGCAGGAATCATCACAGAAGACAACACAAGTAAAGTGATTGATAAGAACAAGGTCAAGAGAGCACAGGACAAGCTGATGAGAGAGCTGGGAGAAGAGTTTGAGGACAAGTGCAGGGAGATGGGGATGCAGATTAATCCCTCTGGTGCCGCCAAATGTCAAAGGTTATGGCTTAAAATGTAACAAAACAGGAGGTGGCGTCAATACACACATGGGTACCTCCATAGATATATATAACCACTAGATGGCTCACACGCGCTGCTGGCCAATGGAGACCGACGTTGCCACTTGGCCACCATCTTGCTACAGGCAGTGCTCTCATTCATAACATTATGGTTTACTATTTAAATAACCATAGCTTGCTCAATTTTCAACCGATTTTCAAACGGTTTGGTTTTTTATAAACATCAAAGATGTAGTTATGATACTGCATACTTATAATCATGGACTTTCATATGAAAATAACATTAATCAGATAAAGCAATAGCTATACACACACACAAGGTATTTATATTAAATATTTGCCGGTGTATATATTTCCATTTATTTTATTATATTGTCAATATTTAAAATAAATTATAAATAAATTATAAAATTAAAATACATTTATATTTTATATATAAAAATCGGTCTCATGTTACCACTCTGTAAACCAAGAGTTGTTAATTGAGCAATGCCTTAGCTTGAAGAACAGGGACACAACTAATGACAATAGCATATGTTGGTATATTATTTAGATATTCACACCTTTATCAGAAGAACCAAACCAACATAAAATGTGCTCACAGACAGGCCAGTTCTGTCTAATTTATCACAATTATTTTTGACATGAGATCTTCATATCATCCTAGTTTTGTATTTAGTTTCTAGATTTGTAAACAAATCCAGAACCTTTGAAATATGTTATTGAAAAAAGACCAAGAATAATATAAACTGTACCATATGTCCTCCTGTAGTCCATTTGTGGTTTGTCTTGACTCACCCCGGCTGATATATCACAAAATCCACTGTTTAAATTGTTCCCTATATTGCCCCTATGCCCCTGTAAGGTGTCCTTGGGTGTTATGAAAGGCGGCCCCCCAACATAAATGTATTATTATTAATGCTGTCAAAATTATCGCGTTAACGGCGGTAATACATTTTTTGAATTAATTGCGTTAAAATATTTAACGCATTTAACGCATGTGCAGAATGGCCCGCCCCATACGTGCCACCAGTGGCAGCGCCAGGGTATGGCTGGGGTAGGCTACACCCATACCAAGAAATGGCTTAGCCCCACCATGAAAAATGATGTTAAAGTAAGCAAAATAAAGTCCACCAACTCGCGGAGTAAATTGCACAGACAGCAGTTAGTAAGATTGATTTCAGTAGCCACGGTTTTGAAAACTTTTGTCACGTAGTGATCGTCTTCTCAATAGAACATCTTTGATAACGGCGTGGTGTTGTTGCAGGAAGTCCCGACGGAGAATACTTTTGCTGTAGTTCAGGGCAGAGCCATATAATAGTAATAATATTACCATATAATAGTAATAATATGGCTCTGGTACAGGGGTGCACATAACTGGTACGCAGGTTATGTGCGTCATCTGAAATGCGTACCGTCACTTGTGTCACAAAGCGCATTTGCGTACCGACGTACTTGTGAAGCTTTTCCAGAAGGCGGTTCGATCACCGGACGACAGAGTCGGTCTCCGTGTGCACAGACAGGCTGCTGTTAACGTCGGTCTGTACAACGGAACTGTGCCAAAACTACGGCAACCGGCTGCGGAGGGAGACTCCCCCCTTCACTGGAGAACTGCGCTAAAACAGCTGATCACAACGTTCACACTAGGCTTGTTTGAGACACATTGCGGCTCGCCTCGAAAGTAGACGAGAGTAGCCGATCGCAGCCGGGGGAGGTGTCAAAATGCTCGTCTTAAGTCGGACTGCATAAGTGCAGCTGCTAAACTGTTATCTGAAAAATAATTTACATCATTTAAAATCATATCCAGATTGTTGGAATGCAATTTAGTTGTTTACTCACCATTTTGTAGTCTTTGGGAAATGTCTTGTGAGACTCTTACAGTGATGTCTCCCTGTCCATCACGCAGTGTAAGCACCACAAATTCCATTTTACCCACTGTAGACAAAGGTGATCTCCATTGCTTTATATAGGTTTGTTAATTCAGTCATGATGAGGAACCACACCAGTGACTGGGTTCCATAATTAGAAATGCTCCTCCCTCTTAATGTTTGCAAAACTGATAGGTGACAGGCTACAAATGATCAGTCCCTTCAGATCCGCACACATGAAGCTTCATGAGCATGAACTGAACAGACCTGCTGCTGTGTTAATTCTTTAGCTGCCACTTTAAGCTTTATGATGTGTACAACATGGATGTAATTTGATTTAATCTTGCCATTTTAAATGATGTATTCAATAAATAAGGTTAAACCAAATCATTACATTACAATAGATTTTATTTTAATGATTTGGTTTAACTTATAGAGAAACTTTATTGTTATTGCACATATTACAGGTACTGAGACAACGAAATGCAGTTTAGCTTCTAACCAGGTGCAACAAGCAGTGAAGTGGAAAGTAATGTACACAATCTACAGAATAACATATAGAATGAATTGAATGATGAATAAACAGTGGGGTATGAATACACTAGATATCAGCCTGAGAGCAGTATGAACAGTGTGTATGAATATGCTAAGATATATAAAGTATGAAAACGGTAAGCAGTATAGTATAAAATATATAGATATTAATTTCATGATGATAAACATTGTGGAACAATGATGAAAAATGGGAATGGATGTGGCGACGTAAAACTGACACAAAACAACAACAAACTTTTGCCAGCCAATTGGAGAGTTTCATCAGCAGCACGTGGTATAAACCACCAATGAGCGCTCAGCTCGAGATACCAGCGAGCCGTTTCCCATCAAGCATTTCGCTTCCGCAGCTCGTGGAGAGCAACTGCGCCAACTCGCCTCGCCTCGCTCTCAAGGCTGCGGGCGTCTTTGTCCCGCGAGATTTCAAAGTCTCATGTGGGCGAGCCTCCAGAGCAAGTCAGACAAAATGACTAACCATCATGCAACGCACTAGCAAGACGTTGATCGCAACTGCGCAGGTCTGCGCAGGTCTTGCTTGTCTCAAACAAGCCTACTCTGTGGTCACGAAGTACTCCACTAGCCCCCCCCCCCCCCTCTGTCGACTTTCCTGAAGTACTCCCCCGTTGATAGAAATCAACACGTAATGAATTAAGACCCCACGGTTTGATGATTGATAGGTGTGTGGGTTGTCTTTCATTTTGACACGCAGAAAAATGTTATAATAAACATAGATACTGTATGTTAAATGGATATATCCGCCTTCTTTCATTTATCTTTCCATTCCCACAACAATATACATAAATAAATGGCATATTTTGGACATAGTTCGAATGGTGATTAATCATGATTAATTAATTTTTAAACTGTGATTAATCTGATTAAAAATGTTAATCGTTTGACAGCCCTAATTATTATTATTAAGAAGAACAACTTGGTGTGGTGTGGAGGGGATTTAGGAAGCAGGAGCAGGTGGGGAGAGATGGGGCTTCAAGGTTCAAGGTTATTTGTTTTAAATGTGTCTTGCACACAATAAAATAAAATACAGTATACCACAAAACCAATAAGACACACGGTGACACATGGCACACTAACAATCAATCATCGTCCAGCCTCAGCTTTGGTATTCTTTCACAACCATGTTATGGGTTTATTAGACTGAGCAAACATATGTGGTGATCCCACGGGTTCTTGTTTGCAGACAGTGGCGATTGGAGCATCCGTAGGCTGCACAAAAGTCCGGCATAGTCAGGTACTTCTGTAAACACAAAGCCAGCAAATTCCTGTATCATAATGCAAGATGTTTTTAACAAGCCAAACCACTTGGAAGAAATCATGTGTAACTTAAGTTATGTTGCTGGGTGAACTTTGTAATACTAGGTCTCACTGACAGCCTCTTGTTATTAGCCAGCTAATAAATACAACCAGATACAAAGAAAAGCTGCAATTTCAACATGTCCAAGCATCCTGTATCATAGCCATGCTAATAATGTTTATAATAAACCAAACCGTTTGTAAATCAGTCAAGATTTCAGCGAGTTAAGAGTATTTTTGTGCAGATCACCAGCTACCAGCTACCATAACGCGAATCAGAGTAACTGTTGACTGTAGCAAGATTGCGGCCAGTCAGCTACACTGGAAAATCTCCCATGAGCCATCTAGTGTTTATATATATCTATGGGTACCTCCCTCCCCCTTAAAAAAGAATAGGTAGCCCGATTGTTCCCTTCCACGTCGCTCAGCAGCTGACAAGGGTGCCGTGGTAATCTCACCTGTTTGTTAAATAAATAGCAAGGAAAATGTTATTACGTTGAGTGATAGCTATCATAGTAGTGTTTTTACTACCACTCATATATAACAATTATAATACACGTCTACGGTAGTAAACCCTGGAGTCATTGAATGTTTTGGCTTATAACTAAACAATTCCCCCCCCCCCAGGATAGCCCTGCAAGGTGATCATATCCAAGCAGTGTGTATTATAGGAACATGTAGCTGTGCGTGTGAGGATCAGCATTCAGGAGGATATGCAGCTATATGCGTGTACACGTGAGCAAGAGAGATGCATTCGCTGCGCGGCATCAGGACAGAGTGAGCTGGAAAAGGCTTCCACACGCTGTTTATATAGAGGTGGAGGAGGGGCTTATTTCCCGTGAAACCTCCGTATGTCACGGTGAGAATCCATAGGTGTTTTCTTAATCCTGTTTTTGACCTTTGTGACCCCAATAAAATGTTCATTCCAAATTGTTATATTTTCTCTGTATTTATTTACAATTCACGTGTTCTCTAAAGTGGAACTCCATTTAAAGAGCAACTTGCAGGGTTTTTTTTATACTACATTTATGCTTAACCTTGCCTGAAAATTACAATTAAAAATGTTAATGCAGGAATTCAGAGGGAAAGGAGCCGTTTTGAGCTCTGCTACTAAAAACTGCTTTTTTAGCAGTCATACGTCAAACGCGTCATATTACATCACATCGGGGAGCAACTTCCTCGGACTCGTTCTCTGCCCAATCCGCGGTAGTAGTTTGTAGTTGGTTTGAGCGGTTGTGATTTAGTGAGCTGGTATTTTTACGGTAATTTTATTAGGGATGCACCGAATATTCGCCACCGGAAATTATCGGCCGAAAATGGTTAAAAAGGC
Organism: Pseudochaenichthys georgianus; assembly: GCF_902827115.2. Classification (NCBI taxonomy): domain Eukaryota; kingdom Metazoa; phylum Chordata; class Actinopteri; order Perciformes; family Channichthyidae; genus Pseudochaenichthys; species Pseudochaenichthys georgianus. Next base: position 19,706,046 of record NC_047520.1, on the reverse strand, counting down.
CCTTTCGGCCGAAAGGGTTTTAGCACCGAAAAAATATCACCGAATGTTAGAGAACGTGTTGTTGTGATGACGTAAGCATGCTCGCGGCTGGCTCACAGCCAACATGTCTGCCGCTTGGAGATATTTCAAAATATCAGAGAAAGAGGCGCGGATTGCAATTTGTAAAACGTGTTCAGCTGACATTTCTCGAGGGGGTGTAACTGCAAAGACTTTCACCACTTCGGGATTACTCCACCACTTGAAATCAAAACACCCGGACAAATATGCGGAGTATGATCAAATCACAGGCGCACCGAAGAAAAAAATGTCCTTCCCAGCACCTTCTGTGGCGGACCTTTTTGAAAAGGTAAAAAAGTTTCCCAGTGATGGTCCCAAGGCAAAGGGCATTACTCGGAAGTTAAAGAGCATCTTGCAGGTTTTTTTTCTTCTACATTTATGCTTAAACTTGCTTGAAAATTACAATTAAAAAAGTGAATGTAGGATTTGATATGTTTTATGAGACATAAGGGCAGAAATTCAGAGGGAAAGGAGCAATTTTGAGCTCTGCTCTTAAAAACGGCTTTTTTTAAGGTCATACGTCAAACGCGTCATTACATCACATGGGGTAAACATCTCCGCTCTCTGGCCGCGGGTGTAGTTAGTAGTTGCGTTGAGTTGAGCGGTTGTGTTTTAGTGAGCTGGTATTTTTCGGTAGTTTTACATTGTATTTCACCATCTGTAATCATGGTGCAGTATTGTGTTTGTGCAGGTTGCACAAATACCAGCCTGTCAGGACATCGAGTCCACAGTTTCCCTAACAGGAAAAGAACGCTAGCTAACTTTCGGTCCTGGGTTCGTTTCGTGCAGACAAAGAGACTGAACTCCAATGCTGCGTCTGTGATGAAAAACGCGGTCGTGTGTAGCGCTCATTTTTGACCGGATGATTATGAGTCAAGTGATGTGAGGGAGTGCAGTATGGGATATCGAAGCCAGGGCCATGTGAGGCTGATAGCTAGTGCGGTTCCGTCAATACACACAGCTCCGGCAGCAGCAGCAGCAGCCGCCGGTAGCGGCGGGTCAGAGCGCGGCAGCGTCGGTCAGAGAGTCAGCAAAACGAAAACGTGAACTGTGCACCGTAAGTATTGTTTTTCTAACGTTTGCTAACTTCCAAATTAGTCAGTATAATGATTTCAATAATGACAAGCAACGTGTGTTTAGTATTTATTGCTGTAAGTTAATGTTGCTAGCTTGTTCAACCCACTTGCTAAGTCATAATGGATAATGTTAGCTATAATTAGCGTGGGGACTTTATTTGCATAGCTAATGGCGCAGTTGCTATTTATTTTGATGTGTAGTCCTGTGTTTCATGTGTGTGTTTTCAAGACTTTGGGAGACAACAGTACTGCAGATTCACCTACAGCCAGTGATGCTGGGCTTATAGACCCAGAGCAAGAGGTCATCTCTCCACTGGTTCCTCAGCCAACATCTGTGCTTCACTGCGGCTCAGTGTAACCTCAGACCTTTGCATCGTTCATCAGGTAAATGTAACGCAGAAGTAGCGCGCCCATTTTACATCAAAACGCGGTAAAGACTCGGCATAGTTTTTGTACATGTTAAAAACATATTAGAAAAACATCTCAGTATGATGCAGGCTGTTACAACTCCAAGACCATCAAAGGAGCCACTGCAGCGAACTAATGTTGATCTCAAGTAAGGCTTCTTTTAATGTTAGATGGTGTGTATTACCAAATTGTGTCAGTCAGAAATAACAAGTGTTTTTTTGTTTTTTTCAGTGCTGCTGACAAGTTCATTGTGTGCCAAAGCCAGCTGATGTCCTTGTTCACCATTTGCCCTGCCTGTTGTGGGGAAACCCAGGGTAATGTGGAGCAGCAAGAGGGAACATATATAAAGAGGATGTGTGTGAATTCCACTGATGTAAAAATAAAGGTTGTATCATAACCTGTATGTAAATGTTTGTTTTATTTTGATGTTTTATCAACTCACTGTGTCTATACTTCATTCGTTTTATGGTATACTTGATTTTTGACTCACTAAGAGTTGTACTGGCAATGTTCTGCTTTTCACATCTCTTAGGTGTGTGCAGCATGTGGGTATGAGTGTTTTTGGCAGAATAGAATAGAATATATCTTTATTGTCATCACACATCAGTGCAACGAAACTCAGTTGGCATCTCTCAATGCAATACATAACATAAATAAGAACACATCCATAAAAACAGTGATAAAGCAGAGATCGTAGCAATAATAATCAGGGTCATCATATGCACTTTACCAGAATGTTAAAATATATAAAGCTACAATGTTTCAATATAAATAGTTACTAAAAAATATCAGTTGATACTTAATAAAAATAAAAATAAATAACATGGTATTTGAGGCTGCAGTCTTTGATGGGAAGTAGTGTGTTTGTATGTGTGCATGTTATAGTGCGTTTTGTGGTTGGACAGGGATGGGAGGGATGGAGGCCACAGCTCTGGGAAAGAAGCTGTTCTTCAGTCTGTTGGTGCGTGCTGTTATTGACCTGAACCGTCTGCCGGACGGTTCGAACAGTGAGTGGCCGGTGTGTGATGTCTCTGATGATGCTGCTGGCTTTCTTCTGCAGTCGACTTTTGTAGATGTTATCAAGGTTGGGCAGCTCAGTCCCAACGATGCGCTGAGCGGCCTTCACCACCCGCTGCAGGTCCTTCCGCTCTGCGGCTGTGCAGCTGGTGTACCACACAGTTATGCAGCTGGTCACTGTGCTTTCAATGGTCGACCGATAGAAGTTTACCAGCAGTTTTTGTGGAAGCCTGGCCTGTCTCAGTTTCCTCAGGAAAAACAGTCTCTGCTGAGCCTTTTTCACCAGGTTTGAGGTGTTTGAGGTCCATGTTAATTTATTGGAGATGTTGACTCCAAGGAACCGTAGGTCTTCCACGCTCTCCACTGCTTCTCCATGGATGTGGAGGGGGAGATGGACTTCCTTTTTTGTCCTCCTGAAATCAACAATGAGCTCCTTAGTTTTGGATGTGTTAAGGACAAGGTTGTGTTCCTTACAGCAGTCAGTCAGATGTTCCACCTCGAGCCTGCAGGCTGTCTCCTTATTGTCTGTGATAAGACCGACTACTGTGGTGTCGTCTGCACATGTTACTATGGAGTTGGAGGTGTGGATGGGGGTGCAGTCGCTGGTAAAGAGTGTGAAGAGCATGGGACTAAGCACACAACCTTGTGGGGCTCCTGTGTTTAGTATAAGGGGGGATGATAGGTGCTTACCAACTCTGACTTGCTGTGGTCTGTCAGTCAGGAAGTCCATGACCCACGAGCAAAGTGAAGAGCCAAAGCCAAGAATATTCAGTTTGCTGACCAGTTTGTGGGGCATGACGGTGTTGAATGCAGAGCTAAAATCCAAAAACAGCATCCTCACATAACTGCCTGGTAATTCCAGATGTGTCAGAGAGGTGTGGAGGGCTGCGTCGATGGCGTCTTCTGTGGAGCGGTTTGGCCTGTAGGCAAACTGATGCTTGTCAAGGTCAGGTGGGATGATTGTTCTGATATGGGCAAGCACCAGTTTCCAGTTTCATGACTATTGGTGTAAGCGCGACTGGGCGATAGTCATTTAGGCACTTCACAGATGTCTTTTTAGGCACTGGAATGATGGTTGAGGATTTGAGGCATGTTGGAACAGTAGCTTGTTGTAATGAGAGGTTGAATATATCAGTAAACACCTCTGTCAGCTGGTCCGCACATGCCTTCAGTACCCGGCCGGGCACTCCGTCTGGGCCTGCAGCTTTGCTAGGTCTGATTTTCCTCAGAGTGGTCCACACCTGATGGTGCTGTAGAACCAGCGTTGTCTCCTCAGCAGGTGGGTGGATGAGTGGAGCAGATTCCTCTCCCGGGGTGTCAAAGCGGGCGAAAAACTGGTTTAGGACATCAGGGAGTTCTGCATCATTGCTGGGCAGCAGATTGGTGCTTTTGTAGTCGGTTAGTGCCCTGATACCGTTCCACATGCTGCGGGGGTTGTTGTTGTTAACAAAGTGATCCTCAATACGTTGCTTGTGATCGTGCTTAGCATCCCTGATGCCCCTCTTGAGTTTCCCCCGTGCTTCACTGTAGGATTGTTTGTCCCCAGACCTGAATGCTGCGTCCCGCTCCTTAAGCAATGACTTCACATTGCTAGTAATCCATGGCTTTTGATTTGGAAACAGCTTTATTGTCTTCTGAGTTAAAACATTCGCTGTGCAGAACTTTATGTATCCTAGTGTCTCAGTGTATTCCCCAAGATCTGACCCTTCAGCAAACAAATCCCAGTCTGTGCGTTCAAAACAGTCTTGCAGCATTGAGGTGGCTTCCTCAGACCACACTTGTACTGTCCTGATAGCTGGTTTTGTTTTGCAGATCCGTGGTTTGTAAACTGGAGTCAGAATTAGTGAGATGTGGTCAGATTGTCCTAGATGTGGGGATGCTGTTGCTTTAAATGCCCCTGGGATGTTTGTGTAGACCTGGTCCAGGACGTTGTTTTCTCTTGTTGGGAAGTTCACATTTTTATAGAATTTAGGCAAGACTGCTTTGAGATTAACATGGTTAAAATCACCTGCTACAATGACTACACCATCCGGGTGCGCCGTCAGCTGTTTGTTGATGTCATCATGTAGCTTTTCCAGTGCTAATTTAGCGTTAGCTTGGGGGGGGATGGAGACGGCAATCAGTATTATTGTTGTAAATTCTCTCAGTAACAAGAAAGGTCTGCACTTTACCGTTAATGCCTCCAAGTTTGGGCAGCAATGTTTACTAACAATGTCCGAGGCTGTGCACCAGCTGTTGTTTACGTAGACACAAAGTCCACCCCCTCGGCTCTTTCCGGAGTCCTTCGTGCGATCCGCTCTGTGAATAGAGCAGCCGGCTAGCTCGATAGCGGCGTCAGGGATGTTGTGGTTCAGCCAGGACTCTGTGATGATCGTCACACAGTGGGGTGCACACCTCACCCTGATCTCGTCCATCTTGTTGATTAGAAACCTGGTGTTGGCGAGGAATAGGCTCGGAAGCGCCGGTCTGTACGGGTTAGCCTTTAGCCTAGCCCTTAGCCCAGCTCGCTTACCCCGCTTCTGTCTCCTCTCCTTCCGCTGCCTCGCTGGTGGGACGGTGAAACCGATTGCCTCCGGGCTGCGTAGAATCTCCGGAGGGATGAAAGTTGTGTCCAACGTGCGTTGAAGCTTCCAACGCGCGTTGAAGCTTCCAACGCTTCTGCCCATTCACTTTGAATGGGGTGACGTCACTTGTAGCCGAACTGCATTTTGGGAAGCGACGTGGAGCGTTGCTGGCCTCGACGGAGGCGTCAGCCAATGAAATCCCGTTTATGCGAATCTGCCAGTACAAGCGCTAGCCAATCAAACCGCGTGTATGCTGGGAGAGACTACGCAGGTCATTTCCTCATATTCCAAAAAATTGAGGGAAAATTCATTATAGCGGTCGTGAATCACCCGGTGCTGTATGATCAGTCTCTGTTCATCTACCGGGATACAAACCGGAGGAGCGAGGCATGGAGGGAGGGGGCAGAGACAGTGAAAACTGGTAGGTTTTCGCCTGTTTGGGGATTTTATATCCAGTGTACTTCGTGTTAACATTGCTATTGCTTTGTATGCCGGAGGCGGGAGATTCATGTGATTGGTTATTGGTCGCGTTGCTCGCAAAAAATCCCCAAGCTTCAGATACGCCCACTTCCAAGCGCCAACGCACGCTGCTGTCTGGACGCTCCGTTACTGAGTGGGGTCATCCACTTCTCAGGTTGCATGGCTACCCAGACAATACGGATGTTGAAACTGTTAGGGCTTCAGTGCATCAGTGTCGGCACCTTCTTCCACCATCAACGCCTGTACACAATCCCTACTATCGTGCAGGCCTGGCAAAATGAGCAGGCTGGGATCATCCGAGAACTGAAGGAGATGGGGGGTGGGCTAATCCTCTCTCGTGACTGCAGGTAGAACACTTCAGCTTGTATTATTGATATTGTTAGTGTATTCTAGAACCCTGAAGGCAGGAGAGACTGAAAAGAGTCAAGGGAAGCTTATAAAAGTTAACAGCATTTAATTACACAAAAGATGCGGTGGTGTACAAAATGAAATGTGCGAGTGGAGGCGCTCTCCTCATCCGACCGGTCAGTCCAGGTCAGCAGGTAGAAGAGGTCAATCCTTGGCAGTGTGCTCAGTGTACAACATCACGTCATTTCACCGTTGATTCATGGTTTGAAAATGCAGCATTTCGCCACATGCTAATGCTAACCGGAAGTGAAGCATTTTCAGAATAAAAGTATTAAGTTAATAGTTAGTGAACTTCCGGTTTTTCAGAATAAAACTGATTTTAATTAAATAGTGTATTTAATTCAAATGACGCCATATCAACATTGATTTTAATTTCTAACACACCCCGGGTCGAATCCGGGTCACGGCAGCAGTTGCAGTCTGCTTTTATGTTTTTGCCTCAACCTACCAACTGCATTTTTAGTTCATTTTCTACAGTTTAAAAGCTGCTACGAAAGCAAAAAACAAAGGGTTAGTGGCGCAATGGATAACGCGTCTGACTACGGATCAGAAGATTCCAGTTTCGTCTCGCTTTAGTAAATCAATTGTTCCTCATTTCTTAATGTATTTCTCAAAAAGATGTCCGTCAAAGTACACCTGGAATGAGGGATTGATATGATGATGGGTACTGTTGGGTACAACAGTACTTCTCAACAAACAGTCCATCAAAGTCAGTGAACATTTGAAACGAGGAACAACACTATTATGGCCCTTCAACATGAAACCAAGCGAATGTGAAATATTTCGTTTTTAGCCTACGTGGCTTTTGACTTCTGGTCATTTTAGCTTTACAGTAATGTCCAGCCTATAAGTATGTGTCTGAACTCTTTAAGTCATACGGGCTATACCTCAGTGGTAGAGCATTAGACTGCAGATCAAGACGTCCCCAGTTCAAATCTGGGTAACCCCGTTGTAAGTGTTCTTGCCTTTAAAATGCCAGTTCAAATCTGGGTGCCCCCTTTGTAAGTGTACTTTCCTTCAGAATGGTATGTTTGCAATACTGTGAGAACTACGGCGGCTGTGATCGTATAGTGGTTAGTACTCTGCGTTGTGGCCGCAGCAACCCCGGTTCGAATCCGGGTCACGGCAGCAGTTGCAGTCTGCTTTTATGTTTTTGCTTCAACCTACCTACTGCATTTTTAGATCATTTTCTACAGTTTAAAATCTGCTACGAAAGCAAAAAAAAAAGGGTTAGTGGCGCAATGGATAACGCGTCTGACTACGGATCAGAAGATTCCAGGTTCGACTCCTGGCTAGCTCGTCTCGCTTTAGGAAATCAATTGTTCCTCATTTCCTAATGTACTTCACAAAAAGCTGCCCGTCAAAGTACACCTGGAATGAGGGATTGACATGATGATGGGTCAATAGGCTTTCAACATTTCCAACAGTACTTCTCAACAAACAGTCCATCAAAGTCAATGAACATTTGAAACGAGGAACAACACTATTATGGCCCTTCAACATAAAACCAAGCGAATGTGAAATATTTCGTTTTTAGCCTACGTGGGCTTTTGACTTCTGGTCATTTGAGCTTTACAGTAATTCCCAGCCTATGAGTATGTGTCTGAACTCTGTCAGTCATAGGGGGTATAGCTCAGTGGTAGAGTATTTGACTGCAGATCAAGAGGTCCCCAGTTCAAATCTGGGTGCCCCCTTTGTAAGTTTACTTTCCTTCAGAACGGTATGTTTGCAATACTGTGAGAACTACGGTGATCGTATAGTGGTTAGTACTCTGCGTTGTGGCCGCAGCAACCCCGGTTCGAATCCGGGTCACGGCAGCAGTTGCAGTCTGCTTTTATGTTTTTGCCTCAACCTACCTACTGCATTTTTAGTTCATTTTATACAGTTTACAAGCTGCTACGAAAGCAAAAAACAAAGGATTAGTGGCGCAATGGATAACTCGTCTGACTACGGATCAGAAGATTCCAGGTTCGACTCCTGGCTAGCTCGTCTCCCTTTAGGAAATCAATTGTTCCTCATTTCCTAATGTACTTCACAAAAAGCTGTCCCTCAAAGTACACCTGGAATGAGAGATTGACATGATGATGGGTCAATGGGCTTTCAACATTTCCAACAGTACTTCTCAACAAACAGTCCATCAAAGTCAGTGAACATTTGAAACGAGGAACAACACTATTATGGCCCTTCAACATGAAACCAAGCGAATGTGAAATATTTCGTTTTTAGCCTACGTGGGCTTTTGACTTCTGGTCATTTGAGCTTTACAGTAATGTCCAGCCTATGAGTATGTGTCTGAACTCTTTAAGTCATACGGGCTATACCTCAGTGGTAGAGCATTAGACTGCAGATCAAGACGTCCCCAGTTCAAATCTGGGTAACCCCGTTGTAAGTGTTCTTGCCTTTAAAATGCCAGTTCAAATCTGGGTGCCCCCTTTGTAAGTGTACTTTCCTTCAGAATGGTATGTTTGCAATACTGTGAGAACTACAGCGGCCGTGATCGTATAGTGGTTAGTACTCTGCGTTGTGGCCGCAGCAACCCCGGTTGGAATCCGGGTCACGGCAGCAGTTGCAGTCTGATTTTATATTTTTGTCTCAACCTACCTACTGCATTTTTAGTTCATTTTCTACAGTTTAAAAGCTGCTACGAAAGCAAAAAACAAAGGGTTAGTGGCGCAATAGATAACGTGTCTGACTACGGATCAGAAGATTCCAGGTTCGACTCCTGGCTAGTTCGTCTCACTTTAGTAAATCAATTGTTCCTCATTTCCTAATGTACTTCACAAAAAGCTGTCCGTCAAAGTACACCTGGAATGAGGGATCGACATGGGTCAATGGGCTTTCAACATTTCCAGCAGTACTTCTCAACAAACAGTCCATCAAAGTCAGTGAACATTTGAAACGAGGAACAACACTATTATGGCCCTTCAACATGAAACCATGCGAATGTGAAATATTTCGTTTTTTAGCCTACGTGGGCTTTTGACTTCTGGTCATTTGAGCTTTACAGTAATGTCCAGCCTATGAGTATGTGTCTGAACTCTTTAAGTCATACGGGCTATACCTCAGTGGTAGAGCATTAGACTGCAGATCAAGACGTCCCCAGTTCAAATCTGGGTAACCCCGTTGTAAGTGTTCTTGCCTTTAAAATGCCAGTTCAAATCTGGGTGCCCCCTTTGTAAGTGTACTTTCCTTCAGAATGGTATGTTTGCAATACTGTGAGATCTACAGCGGCCGTGATCGTATAGTGGTTAGTACTCTGCATTGTGGCCGCAGCAACCCCGGTTTGAATCCGGGTCACGGCAGCAGTTGCAGTCTGCTTTTATGTTTTTGCTTCAACCTACCTACTGCATTTTTAGTTCATTTTCTACAGTTTAAAAGCTGCTACGAAAGCAAAAAACAAAGGGTTAGTGGCGCAATGGATAACGTGTCTGACTACGGATCAGAAGATTCCAGGTTCGACTCCTGGCTAGCTCGTCTCCCTTTAGGAAATCAATTGTTCCTCATTTCCTAATGTACTTCACAAAAAGCTGTCCGTCAAAGTACACCTGGAATGAGGGATTGACATGATGATGGGTCAATAGGCTTTCAACATTTCCAACAGTACTTCTCAACAAACAGTCCATCAAAGTCAATGAACATTTGAAACGAGGAACAACACTATTATGGCCCTTCAACATAAAACCAAGCAAATGTGAAATATTTCGTTTTTAGCCTACGTGGGCTTTTGACTTCTGGTCATTTGAGCTTTACAGTAATTCCCAGCCTATGAGTATGTGTCTGAACTCTGTCACTCATAGGGGGTATAGCTCAGTGGTAGAGCATTTGACTGCAGATCAAGAGGTCCCCAGTTCAAATCTGGGTGCCCCCTTTGTAAGTGTACTTTCCTTCAGAATGGTATGTTTGCAATACTGTGAGAACTACAGCGGCCGTGATCGTATAGTGGTTAGTACTCTGCGTTGTGGCCGCAGCAACCCCGGTTGGAATCCGGGTCACGGCAGCAGTTGCAGTCTGATTTTATGTTTTTGTCTCAACCTACCTACTGCATTTTTAGTTCATTTTATACAGTTTAAAAGCTGCTACGAAAGCAAAAAACAAAGGGTTAGTGGCGCTCTCGGTCGCCTGTGAGTCGAGCTCATTCTTGGTAGCGACAGCCAATCACGTTCACGTCTGCTACCAAGATTCAACCAAGAATTGAGAGCTCTGGCCAATCAGCGGCCGTATTGCTACCAAGAATTGCTCCCGCAGCAACCAAGAATTGACCAATCAGCGTCTCCGTAGGCGGGGCTACTATGCGGACGCCGCGAGCGAGAGATTCACTTTTTTCCAACATCACGAAAGTAAGTACATCATCCTTTAACTGTGTTGTCAATGCTTATAAACTGTCATATTAGATGTCTAGATATATGTTAACTAAACAACATGTTGCACGGGGACATTTTACTAATGACTAGCGAACCGGACATGTCCCGCCGTAACCTTTCCATGTATGTGATGTTTACCGGTAGCGGATTATTATGTACATGTTTCGTCAATGTAATGTTGACATATCTGGCTAAAGAACATGCCTGTTTATGACATGACCCAGCTTAAGTTAAGGACTAACATAACTACGAGCTAGAGAGAATCTCGGACGGGAGCGAACGAGCGGAGCTTCTTTTATTGTCCGTCACCGGCAGCCACCGACGTGTTTTAAAAGTGCATTTAGTCTTTAAGCGAGCTTTAACAGCATGATATATATACAAATAAAACAAGGGCAAAACAAATCTTGCCCTTGACTGTAACCGCGACATCTGTTTTTATTTTACCATTAATTTAAATACTAAACCTCACCTGTAAACAATGAAAGTCCGGGGGGGACAGTGAAGGGCAGTTAAAATGCAGTTGTTACAATGCAGTTAACACCACCTTATATTATGAAATACACCACCTTATATTATGAAATACTTGTACTTGAGTAGGCAGGCCTGTTTCCATTATAAGGTACTTTAATACACTATAATTGAGAGGAAATTATTAAATAGTTAGTATGAAGGTCGAGTTTTTCATACAAAAATATAGGCTACTTATACCTTTTCTCATCCTATGGTTAGATTAATCACCATTGGATTGGAATAAATAACAGCTGTGTTTTTATCTATACATATGTTGAAATGATCTGAAATAAAAACACGATACATTCCAAAATGTACTTTACAGGTACTCTGGCAAGTAACACCTTTTTCCAAGCCTATCTTTTGGATGGACTGGCACGCTGGAATGAGGACCGGGCTGTGGCAGCAACCAGGGATGAGCAGCAGCATCCACACTGCTACAATCACCTTCTTCGCCATGCGGTGAATACTCTGGCAGAGGAGGTTCTAGGCAAGAAGATCATCCCTTATGTTGGGCCACGAAAATACACTGGTAGATATATATTTTATTTGCTTGTAGTATACTAATAGCCTACCATTTTATCACTTGCATTATGTTTTCTGATTGATATGCAAATAACATCATCTAAATACCAAGAGTAATTAGATGAAGTCATTTATATTTAAAATTATATTATATATATGATGGTGTATTATCTAATTGTATTTTTATTTGATTTGAAAGGGGAACTGATTGGAGTGGAGTACCTTTACCAGCAAACTGGTCAAGTTCTTCAGGACTACAAGCTGGCCATACAAGAGTCAGAGAGCAGCGAGGTGGCAATAGAGGTTCATGAAGGTCATGCTGAACCTGAGGAGTTTCAGGACTGTCCCCACCTTCCACCTTCAAAGGTTACCTGCTGCCTCATCAAAAGCACCGTCCTCTGTATCTCCATCTCCATCCACCAGCACCCTGTCCTTGCGGTCTGTGGTCTCTCCTCCATCCTCCACCAGCACCCTGTCCTCACTGTCTGTGGTCCCTCCTCCATCTCCATCCACCAGCACCCTGTCCTCATTGTCTGTGGTCCCTCCTCCATCAGCACCCTGTCCTCACTGTCTATGGTCCCTCCTCCATCCTCCACCAGCGCCCTGTCCTCATTGTCTGTGGTCCCTCCTCCATCCTCCACCAGCACCCTGTCCTCACTGTCTGTGGTCCCTCCTCCATCTCCATCCACCAGCACCCTGTCCTCACTGTCTGTGGTCCCTCCTCCATCCTCCACCAGCACCCTGTCCTCATTGTCTGTGGTCCCTCCTCCATCCTCCACACTGTCCTCACTGTCTGTGGTCCTTCCTCCATCCTCCACCAGCACCCTATCCTCACTGTCTGTGGTCCCTCCTCCATCCTCCACACTGTCATCACTGTCTGTGGTCCTTCCTCCATCCTCCACCAGCACCCTGTCCTCACTGTCTGTGGTCCCTCCTCCATCCTCCACACTGTCCTCACTGTCTGTGGTCCTTCCTCCATCCTCCACCAGCACCCTGTCCTCACTGTCTGTGGTCCCTCCTCCATCCTCCACCAGCACCCTGTCCTCACTGTCTGTGGTCCTTCCTCCATCCTCCACACTGTCCTCACTGTCTGTGGTCCTTCCTCCATCCTCCACCAGCACCCTGTCCTCACTGTCTGTGGTCCTTCCTCCATCCTCCACACTGTCCTCACTGTCTGTGGTCCTTCCTCCATCCTCCACCAGCACCCTGTCCTCACTGTCTGTGGTCCCTCCTCCATCCTCCACCAGCACCCTGTCCTCACAACAATCCACCTCAGTCGATATAAGGACCAATTTACCTTTCTTATGTTTATGTACATGCTTGTAATCTGGGTTATGTCAGTTACAATTAATAGCATTTTTTGTTGCTATCAAATATGTTTGAATTATCTTTCTTTGTAGGATTGTGTTGGCCCTGACAATATCGAGGGGTATGGAGCCGTCCAGGAGCTGGCAGAGTTTTTGTTTGGTCTCCGAGAACACCTACTGGCCTTAAGTGGAGACGAGTGCACCAAAATAATCACTCTGTGGCAGGCACTGGGGGATTTCGACAAGAGGAAGACCATCTATCCACCCTGTCACAAAAACACACTGAAGCAGGGGCGATTCAGGGCAACAAAAAAGATTGTGGCACCATGTGTGGAGAGCACTAAAAGGTTTGTTATATTAAGTAGAACTTTTTTGAGATTTTTTTTTTTGATATACTTTATTAATCCCCGTGGGGAAATTGTTTCTCTGCATTTGACCCATCCTAGTGTTAGGAGCAGTGGGCAGCCATTTTGAACAGCGCCCGGGGAGCAGTGTAGGGAACGGTGCCTTGCTCAGGGACACCTCGGTAGCACTTGGTCTTGCCGGGAATTGAACTGGTGACCTTCCAATTGCCAAGCCAAGTCCCTATCGACTTCGCCACCACCGCCCACAGAACATTTTAAAATGACTGAAACTGTCTGAAATACTGTCTTCACCTTAATAAGTGTAGTCAAGTTTATTAAAGGATCCTTATTACAGGGTGTCCGCGGGGTCTTAAAAAGTATTAAAAGTTGATAAATCAATTTAGCGAAAATTAAGGCTATTAAAAAGTATTAAAAAGTATTAAACGGCATTTTCCAAGGTATTAAGAAGGTCCACAGCAACGACAACATGAAACACCCTTTAATTTACTGAAACAACATGTCGGGAAACCCCCTCAAGGTGGCCCCATGCATAGCGTGCCATAAAATGCTGCTTCTTATTTTAAATGTCGTTGCCTTGCTCCGCTCTGTGGGGGGGGTTTAATCTGCTGGTGGACTACCTGAGAGATGTACAGCAGGAGAACACGCCGTCCACCGCGGAGAATAAACAGAAGGGCGACCATGACAACCATGCTCCGGGGTCTTCTTCGCTGCTTTTGGTGTATTTTGTGGCGGCAGCAGCGCCACTTACAGGCCTGGCATATGTACTACATACGTACTACTTTTTGCATTTGCATTTTTCTGTATGAGGACCCTCGTGGGGCCGGGGTCTAAGCCAAACTATATCCGGTCACAGAGATCTGCTATTTTAAAGTAAGGTCAACACATATCTACCCTAAATATAGTCTATATTAAGAACGAGAAAAGTCTTAACATATATATTGTTTTTTGTAAACATATGACAAATGTGTGAGGGTGATGACGTCAGAGCATCGTCCTATGTGCCGGGCTTTGCCCCGGACAGCCCCAGCCCAATTTAACCCCTGGGTATTTGTGAGGGAGCTCCTATATGGCATTACCCCGCTGAAGCTCATGAAGTTTAATATTTAATATTTCAAAGTTTTGTCAATTGTTTTGTTTACTGGTCAAATACTGGTTTCTAATGGTTTCTGAGGAGTTCTACTGGAATGAAAGAACACAGAAGCAACAAAGCAGCATGCTGCATTAACCCTGACCTTCACAGAGAGGTGGAAGTTCATGTGGAGAGGAGGCTTCAGTAGTCTGTCTGCACTCTGTTTAGTTGTGCTATCTTACAATCAATAGTAAATGTGAGATAAAGTGTGTCGCCAATGTAACCGGTTAGAACTCGAAGTTGCGATGAGGTCTTAAAATGTATGGAAAGGGTCTTAAAAAAGGTCTTAAAGAGCTTACGAAATGAAGGACAATACTTTTCTTATTACGATAATATATATACTATTATTAATGGGAAATCATGTCATTCATGACAATATGCCCGCAGTATTTATAAATCGTGGTTTATTACAACTTTCCATGCTCACTTCCGATGTTACACGACCGCTCCGAACAAAACAGCTTTCGCCGGTTAGTGACGTCACGCACGTCACGAGTAGAACACCTGTTGAATAATACACTACCTCTGTGGCTGATGTCGGACTCTGGAGACAGAATCGAGTGACAGACAAGACTCATTTGGCGGAGATCCGATGCGGCAACAGAACACAGACTGGTATACATTTGACTTTAATTCAGAGATTCTCAAAAAATAGTAAATCAATAATAATACATCGTAATGTAGCAGGCAAACTTGGCTCAGGCAACAGAACAGAGACTGGTATATACATTTGACTAAAATTCATAGAGATTCTCAAAAAATAGTAAATAAATAATAATGACTGCTGAAATAACCAGTTTAGATACATGTAGCTGGTCAGGCTGTTGTAAATTGACCAGCCAGTATATATTAGGCTGGAATGGTTGGCTGGAGAGGGGTTTTGGACACTTCAGCTGGCCAGGATGGCTGGTTTATCCATCTATCACCAGCTTATGTTTAATAATAGTATTAAATATACCCTGCTGGGAGCTTACCAGGATTCCAGGTGACCAGCATACATTAAATACTGGTATGATTATTTAAACAAGAGAACATAAATATATTACAAAGATTCATTGTGTCATGTATTGTGGTATCTACAAAATAAAGACATTGTATAGTGTTCATAATAGTATTTTAATTTAATAAATAGCTAGTTAATATAATAAAATACACAGTAACAATACAATAATTATACAAATAACAACCAACCTGCAAATCAACCTACACATCAAAATAAATATATTATCTAAAACCGGTGCATTTGATTTAAAATAAAAGTAATACATAGAATTCAATATTTAAATGGTAACAAAAACCGTAACACTATGCATGATAAGAACAAGGCAACAAAGAAAGTGTTTGTTGTTTTTCCTTGTTCATGTCTATAATGTTTCCCGTTGTGTAGCGTGCAGCCTTTCCCAATCTGGCCTGCACTTCTATCTGTTGAAGCCACTTCTTGAAGCAAACTGAAAAGAAATGTACAGATATAAGTACACTGTAAAAAGAAAACTTAATATTTACGTTAACATTTGGGCTGCTGTGGTTGCCAGAACCGTTAAAGTATAATACATTACAAATTACAGTTGGTTGGCATAGAGTCTAGACGTTACAGTCAACAATTGCTTATGGTGAATTACAATGGCAAAAACAAATAGAGCGAGTGTACACGGTGCAGCTGTATTATCTGGGAAATAGAAGAATCGGATCAGGATTCGGTATTGGCAGACAATCAATATCAAATGAATCGGATCATTATTAGCATCTGATCACCTTTGTCGACTTGCAGCCTAAATACAAAGATAACTCCACTCCTCTCCTACCACTCTTACCTCTAATAAGCCTTGGTAGAACTAGTGTCCGAGTCATAGGGTCCAGAGGCCTGTACTACGAAGCCGGTTCAACCTAACCTGGATATGTTCGAGTTAGCCGGTTGGCCTAATCCAAAACATACGTGCTCTCGCTAAGCGGTCCTACGACGCGGGTTATCAAGTGGATCGCTCAAGCCAGCCGTGTCCTATCTAGTTAGGTGCGCGTTCACATGAAAGGGGTGGTATCTGGAGCATTCGACCAATCACAAACATGGAGAAGCGTACTGACAGCGCAGCGTCATACTTCCTGAATGAAAAGTGCACTTTAATACTAGTCAAATATGAAGAAGTTAAACTTTAAACATCCATGACTTAAACACTTGATCAGGATCAAAGCCACAGAGCTGCACCTGCAAGGTGAATACAGCTGGGAACAGAACAAGTCTTTGAATGCGTACATTAACAGGTTTATGATATCACTGCCCCGTCTAACACACCATCTGACTTTCATTACCTCTGACTCCAGTGTTTCCTCAACTCAACGTGTTGCAAAAATAATACTTCTGCATACAGTATGTGACGCTGTGAGTGTTGCACGGCCAGATACGGCTCAGCTGACTCAGATCAGGAGATATATGATACATTATGAAGTGATATGCCGCGGACTGTACTTAATGTTACTCTGACCTGGGTACTGATGTTGAGGCAGATATTTAAGTAAGCTTTCTTAACACTAATGTTATAATAGTCAGATTGCTCTGAAGATGGAGGTGATATTCTATTCATGTTCACGTTCACACAGTCGGTGATTTTTGCCGGCCGTCTTTCCTGCAACGGCAGCTTTTCTGTGTTTCCTTTCTCCTGTAATATGACTTGATCGCTTTAAACTCCGCACACTGAGCTCTGATTGGTCAGCAGGCGGTGCTTTCACTGAGTTGAGCTCTTAGCCTGCAACATAACCTGCTCCGGGGCAGTTTAGCCGTTCAGCATAAGTTACCATGGAGATCTAGCCCGCTAAGAAGAGAACCAGCGTCGTAGGACCGGAAAGCCGGAGTTTTCCCTGAAGTTAGCCGCGAAGAGAACATCCTGCTTCGTAGTACAGGCCTCAGGACTGACTGAAGACATGTGGAACAGAGGACAGGCATGGTTCCATGTACAGGAAACTGGAACTTTGAACAGGTGTTTTCATCTTTTCTGCCTGAAGATTCACAAGTTCTTGATCAGGTGTTTGATGTGGGCTGGCAAGATCCTTTCTGCAGCGATAAATAAAGAAAACAAAGACATTTTTTTAAATAATGGTAATGATGGTAACAACAATAATATTAGTATAATTATGTATAATTATGTATATAGCACTTACACAATTGCAAAGTGATTCTCACAACAAAAATAAAGAACAAAACAATATCAACAATAAAAAAAACAAATTATTACAGGAATGTTGAGACAAATAAATGTTTTTTCAGTCTTTACAATGCAGAAATGACCTTCCAAAGGCTAAATTTAAACTCAATACCATAAATAACTGGGTACCAAAGTGCTTTACCTGATAGAACACGCTCCACACGGAGCAGCAACCATCCGGCTCGGCCTTTTGCTGCATATCATCTCCTCCCTCTCTACTGTTTCCAGTACATCTCTACTGTCCAATACAACTTAAATTCCCCAAAAAATCCTATTAAAAAAGTTAAAAACAATGACTGGCTGTTGGCATTGAAATGGATTAGAATCTCACCTTTTTCCTGGATGTCAGGAAGGCCATGGAGTCGTTCCCTTCAAGTCCGCAACCAGTCATAGGAGTTCAAATGCAAAGCCTGAATGATGACAAGAGCGAGAGACATACATTTTACAATTATATTTTTAATTCATACCAGAGCAGTGTGTACAGGCCCTGTACGACATGCAAAGAACAGATCAAATCCCCTGACAGACTCACACACTTTGGTGATGTCCTCATCTGATAATGTTTCATTTTTTAGCAGCATAGTAACATTACTCAAAGTATATGTCAGACCCAACTCATTGACAGTATGTTTTGCATCTCCTCAATAATGGTCTGTATAGTTGAGTAGAAAAAAACTGTCCCTACAATTTCAGGTAGATTAACACACATTTGTAAGAAAAGTTTACAATGAAGCACAAAACCCCTCTTTGTATTAAGCGAGCTGCCACAGAAAGTGCAGCTTAACATGCTAACCTTTGGTGAACTACAGTAAAGCTAACTTCATGCTCAACACAAAACCTTTAACGTGCATTACATTGACGATTTTAAACACAACTTAACTTTCTCTACTTGTAAGATAACGTTTAGTTAACTTACCCTTAAATAACTACATCACGTTTTTCAGTGGAAACACAAACTGCAGAAAACGTTAGCTGCTAACTGTTGTTAGCTAAGACAGCTAGCTCTTAAGGGAAGTAAAATAGCCTCATGGCAAACGTAAGGTTGAGTTAACGTAACGTTGTAAGAAAGCAAAACGAACCTTCGAGAAAGCGTTTACTCTCTCTCCTTAGCGGGCATTGTTGATTGTTCGAAACACGATCTCTCGATGTGCTGCCCACACATCGTCGGTTTCATCGACCCCGGGTTACCTGGTCTAGCAAACGTCCGCCTCGTACGACGCACTTGTTTTGTCCATATACGCAACATTTGATCATTTTTTGGCCACAAAAACATCCCATAACCAGATGTTGAGACGGCCCCACATCCCCATACAACATATCGCTTGCCAATTATTCTTGGCGTCTTATTGCTGTGCATCCTTTGTCGTAATATTTGGCCCTTCAATGCATTCAAACGGGACTGAGCTCAGCTGTGTTCCACTCATGACGTCACTGCCGGAAATGGCCGAAGTTGATGTTTCCGGCGCAACGAACGATTGTTACTAACTGACAACTTTTGTATGCTGTTATAATCGTGATTTATTCAAAATAGATCAATAATAAAAAAATCATATGGCACATTCCACAATACAAATGCAACCTCTATCATATACTAAGCCCACTAACAGGTGCTAAAAGCATTTCGTAAGCTCTTTAAAAGGTATTACATTTGACTTCAGGATTCCTGCATATACCCTGTATTAACTTGAACATCCATCCACTTGGTACCATCTGTGCAGCTTCCTCAGATGATGCTTCTCAACATGCCATTGCCATCAGCTGCTCAGGCCCCCCTAACATCCGGTCAGAGTAACGTGCCATACACCACACAGCAGTACAGGAAAAGAAAAGAGGAGAGGGAGCAATCGGGATCAGGCAAACGAAAATATATCAAAAAGACAGACACCATCCTTTGTAAAAAGTGCAACCAAGACAGGAAGCCACCAGCCCATTCACAGTACTTTGGAAATTGGTACTGTCAAGACTCCGAGACCCAGTCCTATGAGGACTGGAGGGCTGTGCTGGAGCAGAGAGGGTATGGGGAAAAAAAGAGAGGGGATGCACATTAAATGACCAAATGTTGTGAGCCGGTGGGTCATTTTGTTATTTATTTGACACTTTATTTCTTTACATTTGATGGCACTGTTTAGTTAGTTATGTTATATATGGTACACTTTTATTATTATTATTGTTTATATTGGTATTACAATGTTGTTGTGACCTCATAGCACGTATAAAACAGTTTTGGATGTTTCTGTATTTTTAACTTCTTTTAAATATTTGTTATTTATTTTAAATATATAAATACATATAAAACAAGTTTGGATGTTTCTGTTTTGAATATTTCATCATCATATTTCACTTTCATTATTGTTATATGTACTTAATACTTTGTTCTTAAGTTTTAATACATTTATTAAAAGTTGTAATTATAATAGTGAATGCACAACATCACAATAATCCTCATACATATTGGTCATATTACTATTAAGTACTATTCTATATGAAGTACATTTATAGAAGTACTGTACAATGATGTACTTCCTTGCATGCTCCTTAATACTTCACTACATTTCAGAGGCAAAGATTTGACTCTGAACTTCATTGATTTGATAACATGAGTTACTTTGAAGATTTAGATTATGTTACAAAGTACAATCATATAAACAGACAATGAATCACGAATTATTATGGTGAAGAACTTACATGATCCATTGATTTAAAAGTGTGGTAAAATAATAAATAAGCTCCAAGCTCCACCTTTACATTTATGCATGTTCTGACATACAAGGGATTGAGCGGGATTCGAACCCGGTTCGCAGGGTGTATTTCGGCTACTTCACGGTTATCAAACATAGACTCACAAGCTATGTCCTTGGCGCAATGGATAACGCGTCTGACTAAGGATCAGAAGATTCCAGGTTCGACTCCTGGCTAGCTCGTCTCGCTTTAGGAAATCAATTGTTCCTCATTTCCTAATGTACTTCACAAAAAGCTGTCCGTCAAAGTACACCTGGAATGAGGGATTGACATGATGATGGGTCAATGGGCATTCAACATTTCCAACAGTACTTCTCAACAAACAGTCCATCAAAGTCAATGAACATTTGAAACGAGGAACAACACTATTATGGCCTTTCAACATAAAATCAAGCAAATGTGAAATATTTCGTTTTTAGCCTACGTGGGCTTTTGACTTCTGGTCATTTGAGCTTTACAGTAATTCCCAGCCTATGAGTATGTGTCTGAACTCTGTCACTCATAGGGGGTATAGCTCAGTGGTAGAGCATTTGACTGCAGATCAAGAGGTCCCCAGTTCAAATCTGGGTGCCCCCTTTCCTTCAGAATGGTATGTTTGCAATACTGTGAGAACTACGGTGGCCGTGATCGTATAGTGGTTAGTACTCTGTGTTGTGGCCGCAGCAAACCCGGTTCGAATCCGGTTCACGGCAGCAGTTGCAGTCTGATTTTATGTTTTTGTCTCAACCTACCTACTGCATTTTTAGTTCATTTTCTACAGTTTAAAAGCTGCTACGAAAGCAAAAAAAACAAAGGGTTAGTGGCGCAATGGATAACACGTCTGACTACGGATCAGAAGATTCCAGGTTCGACTCCTGGCTAGCTCGTCTCACTTTAGTAAATCAATTGTTCATCATTTCCTAATGTACTTCTCAAAAAGCTGTCTGTCAAAGTACACCTGGAATGAGGGATCGACATGGGTCGATGGGCTTTCAACATTTCCAGCAGTACTTCTCAACAAACAGTCCATCAAAGTCAGTGAACATTTGAAACGAGGAACAACACTATTATGGCCCTTCAACATGAAACCAAGCGAATGTGAAATATTTCATTTTTAGCCTACGTGGGCTTTTGACTTCTGGTCATTTGAGCTTTACAGTAATGTCCAGCCTATGAGTATGTGTCTGAACTCTTTAAGTCATACGGGCTATACCTCAGTGGTAGAGCATTAGACTGCAGATCAAGATGTCCCCAGTTCAAATCTGGGTAACCCCGTTGTAAGTGTTCTTGCCTTTAAAATGCCAGTTCAAATCTGGGTGCCCCCTTTGTAAGTGTACTTTCCTTCAGAATGGTATGTTTGCAATACTGTGAGAACTATAGCGGCCGTGATCGTATAGTGGTTAGTACTCTGCGTTGTGGCCGCAGCAACCCTGGTTCGAATCCGGGTCACGGCAGCAGTTGCAGTCTGCTTTTATGTTTTTGCTTCAACCTACCTACTGCATTTTTAGTTCATTTTCTACAGTTTAAAAGCTGCTACGAAAGCAAAAAACAAAGGGTTAGTGGCGCAATGGATAACGCGTCTGACTACGGATCAGAAGATTCCAGGTTCGACTCCTGGCTAGCTCGTCTCCCTTTAGGAAATCAATTGTTCCTCATTTCCTAATGTACTTCACAAAAAGCTGTCCGTCAAAGTACACCCCGAATGAGGGATTGACATGATGATGGGTCAATGGGCTTTCAACATTTCCAACAGTACTTCTCAACAAACAGTCCATCAAAGTCAATGAACATTTGAAACGAGGAACAACACTATTATGGCCCTTCAACATAAAACCAAGCAAATGTGAAATATTTCGTTTTTAGCCTACGTGGGCTTTTGACTTCTGGTCATTTGAGCTTTACAGTAATTCCCAGCCTATGAGTATGTGTCTGAACTCTGTCACTCATAGGGGGTATAGCTCAGTGGTAGAGCATTTGACTGCAGATCAAGAGGTCCCCAGTTCAAATCTGGGTGCCCCCTTTGTAAGTGTACTTTCCTTCAGAATGGTATGTTTGCAATACTGTGAGAACTACGGTGGCCGTGATCGTATAGTGGTTAGTACTCTGCGTTGTGGCCGCAGCAACCCCGGTTCGAATCCGGGTCACGGCAGCAGTTGCAGTCTGATTTTATGTTTTTGTCTCAACCTACCTACTGCATTTTTAGTTCATTTTCTACAGTTTAAAAGCTGCTACGAAAGCAAAAAACAAAGGGTTAGTGGCGCAATGGATAACGCGTCTGACTACGGATCAGAAGATTCCAGGTTCGACTCCTGGCTAGATCGTCTCCCTTTAGGAAATCAATTGTTCCTCATTTCCTAATGTACTTCACAAAAAGCTGTCCGTCAAAGTACACCTGGAATGAGGGATTGACATGATGATGGGTCAATGGGCTTTCAACATTTCCAACAGTACTTCTCAACAAACAGTCCATCAAAGTCAATGAACATTTGAAACGAGGAACAACACTATTATGGCCCTTCAACATAAAACCAAGCAAATGTGAAATATTTCGTTTTTAGCCTACGTGGGCTTTTGACTTCTGGTCATTTGAGCTTTACAGTAATTCCCAGCCTATGAGTATGTGTCTGAACTCTGTCACTCATAGGGGGTATAGCTCAGTGGTAGAGCATTTGACTGCAGATCAAGAGGTCCCCAGTTCAAATCTGGGTGCCCCCTTTGTAAGTGTACTTTCCTTCAGAATGGTATGTTTGCAATACTGTGAGAACTACGGTGGCCGTGATCGTATAGTGGTTAGTACTCTGCGTTGTGGCCGCAGCAACCCCGGTTCGAATCCGGGTCACGGCAGCAGTTGCAGTCTGATTTTATGTTTTTGTCTCAACCTACCTACTGCATTTTTAGTTCATTTTCTACAGTTTAAAAGCTGCTACGAAAGCAAAAAAACAAAGGGTTAGTGGCGCAATGGATAACGCGTCTGACTACGGATCAGAAGATTCCAGGTTCGACTCCTGGCTAGCTCGTCTCACTTTAGTAAATCAATTGTTCATCATTTCCTAATGTACTTCTCAAAAAGCTGTCTGTCAAAGTACACCTGGAATGAGGGATCGACATGGGTCGATGGGCTTTCAACATTTCCAGCAGTACTTCTCAACAAACAGTCCATCAAAGTCAGTGAACATTTGAAACGAGGAACAACACTATTATGGCCCTTCAACATGAAACCAAGCGAATGTGAAATATTTCGTTTTTAGCCTACGTGGGCTTTTGACTTCTGGTCATTTGAGCTTTACAGTAATGTCCAGCCTATGAGTATGTGTCTGAACTCTTTAAGTCATACGGGCTATACCTCAGTGGTAGAGCATTAGACTGCAGATCAAGATGTCCCCAGTTCAAATCTGGGTAACCCCGTTGTAAGTGTTCTTGCCTTTAAAATGCCAGTTCAAATCTGGGTGCCCCCTTTGTAAGTGTACTTTCCTTCAGAATGGTATGTTTGCAATACTGTGAGAACTACAGCGGCCGTGATCGTATAGTGGTTAGTACTCTGCGTTGTGGCCGCAGCAACCCCTAGTTCGAATCCGGGTCACGGCAGCAGTTGCAGTCTGCTTTTATGTTTTTGCTTCAACCTACCTACTGCATTTTTAGTTCATTTTCTACAGTTTAAAAGCTGCTACGAAAGCAAAAAACAAAGGGTTAGTGGCGCAATAGATAACGCGTCTGACTACGGATCAGAAGATTCCAGGTTCGACTCCTGGCTAGCTCGTCTCCCTTTAGGAAATCAATTGTTCCTCATTTCCTAATGTACTTCACAAAAAGCTGTCCGTCAAAGTACACCCCGAATGAGGGATTGACATGATGATGGGTCAATGGGCTTTCAACATTTCCAACAGTACTTCTCAACAAACAGTCCATCAAAGTCAATGAACATTTGAAACGAGGAACAACACTATTATGGCCCTTCAACATAAAACCAAGCAAATGTGAAATATTTCGTTTTTAGCCTACGTGGGCTTTTGACTTCTAGTCATTTGAGCTTTACAGTAATTCCCAGCCTATGAGTATGTGTCTGAACTCTGTCACTCATAGGGGGTATAGCTCAGTGGTAGAGCATTTGACTGCAGATCAAGAGGTCCCCAGTTCAAATCTGGGTGCCGCCTTTGTAAGTGTACTTTCCTTCAAAATGGTATGTTTGCAATACTGTGAGAACTACGGTGGCCGTGATCGTATAGTGGTTAGTACTCTGTGTTGTGGCCGCAGCAACCCCGGTTCGAATCCGGTTCACGGCAGCAGTTGCAGTCTGATTTTATGTTTTTGTCTCAACCTACCTACTGCATTTTTAGTTCATTTTCTACAGTTTAAAAGCTGCTACGAAAGCAAAAATCAAAGGGTTGGTGGCGCAATGGATAAAGCGTCTGACTACGGATCAGAAGATTCCAGGTTCGACTCCTGGCTAGCTCGTCTCGCTTTAGGAAATCAATTGTTCCTCATTTCCTAATGTACTTCACAAAAAGCTGTCCGTCAAAGTACACCTGGAATGAGGGATTGACATGATGATGGGTCAATGGGCATTCAACATTTCCAACAGTACTTCTCAACAAACAGTCCATCAAAGTCAATGAACATTTGAAACGAGGAACAACACTATTATGGCCTTTCAACATAAAATCAAGCAAATGTGAAATATTTCGTTTTTAGCCTACGTGGGCTTTTGACTTCTGGTCATTTGAGCTTTACAGTAATTCCCAGCCTATGAGTATGTGTCTGAACTCTGTCACTCATAGGGGGTATAGCTCAGTGGTAGAGCATTTGACTGCAGATCAAGAGGTCCCCAGTTCAAATCTGGGTGCCCCCTTTCCTTCAGAATAGTATGTTTGCAATACTGTGAGAACTACGGTGGCCGTGATCGTATAGTGGTTAGTACTCTGTGTTGTGGCCGCAGCAACCCCGGTTCGAATCCGGTTCACGGCAGCAGTTGCAGTCTGATTTTATGTTTTTGTCTCAACCTACCTACTGCATTTTTAGTTCATTTTCTACAGTTTAAAAGCTGCTACGAAAGCAAAAAAACAAAGGGTTAGTGGCGCAATGGATAACGCGTCTGACTACGGATCAGAAGATTCCAGGTTCGACTCCTGGCTAGCTCGTCTCACTTTAGTAAATCAATTGTTCATCATTTCCTAATGTACTTCTCAAAAAGCTGTCCGTCAAAGTACACCTGGAATGAGGGATCGACATGGGTCGATGGGCTTTCAACATTTCCAGCAGTACTTCTCAACAAACAGTCCATCAAAGTCAGTGAACATTTGAAACGAGGAACAACACTATTATGGCCCTTCAACATGAAACCAAGCAAATGTGAAATATTTCGTTTTTAGCCTACGTGGGCTTTTGACTTCTGGTCATTTGAGCTTTACAGTAATGTCCAGCCTATGAGTATGTGTCTGAACTCTTTAAGTCATGCGGGCTATACCTCAGTGGTAGAGCATTAGACTGCAGATCAAGACGTCCCCAGTTCAAATCTGGGTAACCCCGTTGAAAGTGTTCTTGCCTTTAAAATGCCAGTTCAAATCTGGGTGCCCCCTTTGTAAGTGTACTTTCCTTCAGAATGGTATGTTTGCAATACTGTGAGAACTACAGCGGCCGTGATCGTATAGTGGTTAGTACTCTGCGTTGTGGCCGCAGCAACCCCGGTTCGAATCCGGGTCACGGCAGCAGTTGCAGTCTGCTTTTATGTTTTTGCTTCAACCTACCTACTGCATTTTTAGTTCATTTTCTACAGTTGAGTAGCACTTGACATGTTTTTGCTCCATGAAACCTGATGTACTTTATGATTCTGTTTTCTTCAAGTTTGTATTTTGTTGGTCGAACGCACTTATTGTAAGTCGCTTTGGATAAAAGCGTCAGCTAAATGCAATGTGATGTAATAATTTATATTGACTATGATGAATTTCTCCTTGAGATACAGTAATTGACTGTGACAGACGGATAACTTAAATGGAGAAATGTGATGTTTGTAAAGTACAGCTATTTGAATGTAACTGTGTACTTTGAATTTTGAATAAGAAGCATTCCAGACGATCAACCGGATCCTGTGTATAATTATTGCTGCTGCACTTTTCTGTTTTCTACAGAAATCATTTATTGTTGCCGTGGTACCCAAGCTTTTGGGACCCGTAACACATTTTTTTGTGCAGCTGAGTATCAAGAACTGTGCTTCAAATAGTGATAGGATTAATTGTAGTGCTCCACCTGTATACATGTATGTATGTTTGTTTGTTAATTTGAGTAAAGTTCAATTGAGATTGACATAATTGTTGTTTTCTATGGTTGCCAATTGACCCACAGTCAATGGTTCATGAACAGTTCATGTACATGAACAGTTCATGAACAGTTCATAGCCAGCCATTGAATTATATTCAGTGACTGGGTATGAACTGTTCATGAATGGTTCATGAAGTTGTTATGAACAGTTCTTGATATGTTCATGAACAATTCTTGAAATGTTCTTGGTTGAAAACTGAATATCCCTACACACTCAGTGAAAACTCCATTTCATGAATTGTTCATGAACCTGCCTAAAACCATATTCCATGAATTGTTCATGAACCATTCCAGCACAGGAGTTTCATGAGTAGTTCATGAACTGCCCTAGTGCCATTTAATGTTCATGACCAATTCTGTTTATGAGCTGTTTATGAGCTGTTCATGAATATGGTTCACTGATATTCCATGAACTTTTCATGACAAGTTCATGAACAGTTCACTATCATCTCACTGGGGGGCCTTCCGCATGACCTCGGACACCACCCCCGACCGAAAGCTCCCGCGCTGCGGCACGAGAGCCCCCGGAGAGGACGGGCCTCGACCGCGAATCCAGCGGCTGAGAGAGGAAGGGCGACGGGACGACTGCTCCCCCAGCCGCGGCTCGAGCCCAGCCCCGCTTTGCACCCCAGCCCGACCGACCCAGCCCTTAGAACCAATCCTTATCCCGAAGTTACGAATCTGATTTGCCGATTTCCCTTACAATAGGCTACTATACATTTCTATAAAGCAATTGTTCATTATGAGATGATTAAAATAATAATATATATAATAATTTTTAATTGTAAAAAAATACGACGAAGAATGGTGAAATTATTGCTATGAATATTTTTATTTTTTATAAAGCACTTTCTGTTTTTCTGTAGGCAAGCGGTGCACTCTGCTGCGGAGAGCTGTCAGCATGTACTCTGCCTCACCAACGCCAGTGATGTAGTGGGCGTTGGACGCGGGGGTACGCCATACCCCCACTTATTTGAAGCATGATTTCTTTTTTTAATAGTCTAATAAATATAAAATCATTGCCAGTGTTATCAGTTGCAAGTGTGTATTTGTTGTAATAATGACGAAAACACAATACATTTCACAGTAATTATAATAAAACGTAGCTCATGCATTTATGCAACTTGATTTGAAGCGTGTGTGTGTGTGTGAGGGGCAGCACCGTGTGTCTGTGTAGGGTGACCAGGGGGGTATACTGCGAAGCAGGATTTTCGCTTAGCCGGCTAAATTCAGGGAAAACTCCGGCTTTCCGGTCATCCGAAGCTGGTTCTCTTTTTAGCAGGCTAGATCTCCATGGTAATATATGCTAAGCAGCTAACCTGGTCGGGACCAGGTTAGGTTGCAGGCTAAGAGCTCAACTCAGTGAAAGCACCGCCTGCTGACCAATCAGAGCTCAGTGTGCGGAGTTTAAAGCGATCAAGTCATGTTACAGGAGAAAGGAAATACAGAAAAACTGCCGTCGCAGGAAAGACGGCCAGCAAAAATCACCGACTGTGTGAACGTGAACATGAATAGAATATCACCTCCCATCTTCAGAGCAATCTGACTATTATAACATTAGCGTTAAGAAAGCTAACTTAAATATCGGCCACAACATAAGGAACCGGATCAGAGTAACATTAAGTACAGTCTGCGGCATATCACTTCATAATGTATCATATCTCTCCTTATCTGAGTCAGCTGAGCCGTGTCTGGCCGTGCAGCACTCACAGTGTCACATACTGTATGCAGAAGTATTATTTTAAGCATCACATTAAGTTGACGAAACACTCGAGACAAATGTAATTGAAGTCAGATCGTGTTTTAGACGGGCAGTGATATCATGAACCTGTTAATGTACGCATTCAAACACTTGTTCTTTTACCAGCTGTATTCACCTTGCAGGTGCAGCTATGTGGCTTTTATCCTGGATAAAGTGTTTAAGTCATGGATGTTTAAAGTTTAACTTCTTCATTTTTGACTAGTATTAAAGTTCACTTTTCATTCAGGTAGTATGACGCTGCGCTGTCAGTAGCTTCTCCATGTTTGTGATTGGTCGAATGCTCCAAATACCACCCCTTTCATGTGAACGCGCACCTAACTAGATAGGACACGGCTGGCTTGAGCGATCCACTTGATAACCAGCGTCGTAGAACAGTTTAGCGAGAGCGCGTATGTTTTGGATTAGGCCAACCGGCTAACTCCCACATATCCAGTTTAGGTTGAACCAGGTTCGTAATATAGGCCCCAGGTGTCCCGCTTTGTATGGGACTGCACAGCATTTTTATCATTTGTTCCGTGTCCCACACATTGACACACCGTTTAATTCCAACCGCTGGAAAAGCTGCAGTACATATGCCAGGCCTGTAAGTGGCACTGTAGTCTGCCACAAAAGCAGCGAAGAAGATTTCCCGCGCATGGTTGTCATTCTGTTTATTATCCGAGATGGAACCGGGCGAGTTATTCGCCAGTCAACATGTATTAAAGTTTAAATCTTCCGGACAAAATTATAAAAGTGCCGGTCAAAGGTCTTCTTTGTTATTTATTGAGCTTTAAAACAAATGAATAACGACTCTAAATAATGATGAAATACACGGAGCCTCTCTTTTCCCTCTCTTCTGACAGCGTCAGTGTCTGTCTCATGCAGCAGCTGATCCAGTAATGAGTGACCCGGCCGACAGTAAATATATTATATAAACATATTTATAACTAGCTTAGGGAGTTTGAGAGGTAGTTAAAATAGCTAAGGGTGATGATCTGACTGAAGTGTGTGATTTGCTCCGTTCACCGCTGCTTCACAGCGGGAGGAGCTGCATGTGAGCAGGGCTGCGTGTCTCCGTCCTGTCAGATTACGGCCCGTCCACACAGCGGCGTGCGTTGAAGCTTCCAACACTTCTGCCCATTCACTTTGAATGGGGTGACGTCACTTTTAGCCGAACTGCATTTTGGGAAGCGACGTGGAGCGTTGCTGGCCTCGACGGAGGCGTCAGCCAATGAAAACCCGTTTATGCAAATCTGCCAGTACAAGCGCTAGCCAATCAAACCGCGTGTATGCTGGGAGAGACTACGTAGGTCTTTTCCTCATATTCCAAAAAATGGAGGGAAAATTCATTATAGCGGTCGTGAATCACCCGGTGCTGTATGATCAGTCTCTGTTCATCTACCGGGATACAAACCGGAGGAGCGAGGCATGGAGGGAGGTGGCAGAGACAGTGGGTGAAACTGGTAGGTTTTCGCCTGTTTGGGGATTTTATATCCAGTTTACTTCGTTTTAACATTGCTCTTGCTTTGTATGCCGGGGGCGGGAGATTCATGTGATTGGTTGTTGGTAGCAAAAAATCCCCAAGCTTCAGACACGCCCAGCTCCAAGCGCCAACGCACGCTGCTGTGTGGACGCTCCGTTAGACTTCACTCGCGTTTATGTCCATATCGAGAGAAAGATACATAATCTGAATTCAGTGTGCAGTTTACTTTGATGCGGGGGTGAGCAGGAGAGGCGGGGCTATTGCGTCAACGTATAAAAAATTATCGCATAGAG
The DNA here is from genome assembly GCF_902827115.2 of Pseudochaenichthys georgianus. NCBI lineage: Eukaryota > Metazoa > Chordata > Actinopteri > Perciformes > Channichthyidae > Pseudochaenichthys > Pseudochaenichthys georgianus. The sequence goes on along the minus strand of NC_047520.1, from coordinate 19,676,098 downwards.
GCGATCCCACGGAGCCATATGACCCCCCAGAGCGCTCCCAGATCTATGCCGTTATCGTTTTCCGAGTCGTTTCTATCGTTTAGTTGCGGCCTCGTGGGACTCAGAGGGCTATACGCAATAGAAATATGCGGACACGTTTCATACTCGTGGAGCCGGGGCTTGAGACGTCTCGCATTTGAGTGACAGTCGCGCAGAAAGGCCGGATCGGTTCGCTGACGGCCAGCACCACCCTTTATTATTATATTGTCTAAACGGCATCATGTAAGTTGCGCTGACAGGCGACACAGAGTACCCCCCCATCCCCCGTTGGCCGAACGCACCTTGTTACCACTCCCCCTTCAAAAAGTTGGGATGTATTTAGCGTCAAACGACAACAAGTAGGCTATTCTTATTTCTTAGTCACTTAATTCCTAATACATACCGTCTTCTTTTTTAAGCCATCTTTTTCGGCGGATGTCCCTTCATTGTTCTCCTCCATAACGCCTTCTTCGTGATGGATCTTGGGGACTCTTATCCTTTTTTGAGGATTCACAGTTGACTCCTCAATCTCTTCTCAGGTTTCTGTTAAAAGGTGAGTGAAAATGTAGTAAATGTTAAGCGTCTGTGTTAACTTGATAGCTATCTTATGGCACGTTTCCACTGCAGGCCTCGCTGGGCTTCGCTCGGTTTGGTTAGGCTCACTTTAATGCTGCGCTTCCATTACAGTTTAGGAACTGGGGTAGTTACTATAGTAACGCAGTGTAGGCGGAGCCGTGACGTCATCTTCAATGAGCACCCCAGAAATATAACACAGCCGTTAGCTGTTAGCACTCAGAGCTCACAGCTCCTCATATCTGTTCAGAAACTAGACAGAAGTTAAACAAGTACAAACCACAGACTGCCTGTGTCATGGAGAACACAGTCGCTGGTTTATTTATGCCTGTAGGCCGTTGTTGTGAGTGAGGACGGTCGGAGCATATATAACGTTAGCTTAGCCGAGCTACATTTAGAAAACACGCATTTTAAAAGGGTTTTTCTCCTGCCGTCTGTCTGCAGACTTGTCAAAGCATTAATTCATGTTTTTTACTAACCGGTATCAGTATGTTGTTACTTCGGCATCATTTTGAAACGTGTATTACAATTAAATCACGGTCAAATATGTTCATCTTGTTGTAGTTGTAGCTCCCGAGCCAGCGATTCTCTCTCTAGTTTAGCATACTCAGCCCGACTCAGCCTGGTTGTTCCTCACCCTAGAACCACAATTTTATGGGGCCAGAACAACTGTGAATTAGGACCCACTAGCCAGTGCTAGGCCAAGTGGAAACGCAACCAAAGCGAGCTACCCGCTGCAGTGGAATTAATGCGCCAAAATCTTATTAGCTTATTGGCTAGTCATTTAATTAAGCCAACGTTAGCTTGTTCAGAAAATAAATAGTTATGTCACTTACCTTTCACTAGGAGAACCTGACCGTTGTAGTATTCGTTTTCCCAAATAATTTGATAAAGAATATCTCTTTAGGTTTTTAAATCAAAAATGTTTTATGAAAGAAATTGGGACAACGGCTTTGTAGCCGTCAGTGTATTTAACATACGCAAACATCTCTAATGTCTAATCTTGTTTTCCCGCCGCTGTCTCAGAAAAGAAAACAAATAAAAAAACAACTGCTTTCATTGGTCTTTTGTTTGACCAATAACCCCCGGCCTTTGATTGGTTATCGTTACGTTGCTAAATACACTTATAATCAGGGGTGCACATCACTTGTTTGCCCTGGTTCTCAAAGGAGCACCTGGAGATGTTGCTGGTGCTCATCCTTAAAATGAAATGAACCGTAACTTTTGAGGGGTCTTGACTTTATTTGCCAGACACACGGCACTGAACACACATGCAGAGGTGAACACTGAACACACACGCAGAGGTGAACACAGAACACACACGCAGAGGTGAACACAGAACACACACGCAGAGGTGAACACTGAACACACACGCAGAGGTGAACACAGAACACACACGCAGAGGTGAACGCAGAACACACACGCAGAGGTGAACACAGAACACACATGCAGAGGTGAACACAGAACACACACGCAGAGGTGAACACAGAACACACACGCAGAGGTGAACACTGAACACACACACTGAGGTGAACACAGAACACACATACTGAGGTGAACACTGAACACACACACAGAGGTGAACACAGAACACACACAGAGGTGAACACTGAACACACACACTGAGGTGAACACAGAACACACACGCAGAGGTGAACACAGAACACACACACTGAGGTGAACACTGAACACACACGCAGAGGTGAACACAGAACACACACGTAGAGGTGAACACTGAACACACACGCAGAGGTGAACACTGAACACACACGCACACTGAAAAAAAAGGACATAGAGGTTCTTTGAATTTACACAAATAAAAACAGTAAATGCAACGGAATTAGTTCATGTTCTGTCTCTGAATGTGATTTAATTAAGCAGACTTCATTTATTACATTTATTTGTTAAATCTCTGTATTTAAATCGCTTTGACTGAACGTGATTTAATTGAAACATTTTAATCAATGTAATCGAATGGGGTTAGAAACGGAAATGAAGTATATATTCAAGTGGCGTCCGGAGCTGTGATTGGTCCTCAGGAACTGCCGAAAAAAAGTACAGAAGAAGAGGTGTCGACTACCACGAAAAGTAACAGTTGGTTACACAAAGCCAACCTCTGTGAGAGTCTCCAAAAGTAAGTTAATTAAATGAAATGTTTCTGCTCCATAAATGTTTGTACCCCTTTCCAATATAGTGCTGTGTTCGTTCGGTATCTCACAATTACGGGGACGTGTGTATGTACATGACACCATGTATTGCTAATGTTAGCTATCAAGCTAGCGCTGACATTAGGTCAGCGCTAGTGTTGGGCATGGCGCACGTGTGCTGTTTTAGTGTGCTCACGCGTGTGTATGTGAGTCCGTCTCGGTCCAAGTAAGTACATTTAGTTCGCTTATTTGCCGTGATTTCATTGTAATAAACGTATAACAATTAGGCCGAATCAACAACATACTGACACCGATTAATTTAAACCATGATTGACTACTGTGGGAAGTGTAGTTGCAAAACTGCAGGCAAAACACTTTAAAGTGAATGGAGATCGGATCGGGCTAAGCTATCGTTGTTGGTGCCCTTTCCACACTTAAAATAACGTCATATAAACTTTTTTTAAAACAGCGACTGTTTTCCGCATGCCAAGGACTGTCTGTGACAAGGATTATTATTCATTTTCTGAACAAATATGAGATAATGTGGGGCTCTGTGCTGCCAACGGCTGAAGTTTTGTTTTGCCGATTTAACATAAAGTTAGTGACTACCGCAGACTGCACGTTCAGGCAGTCATAACGCTGTAAAGTAGTTTGCTAGTTAGCCTAGCCACACAGCTTTGGTCCGTGACATTCACGTCATCATGAGGCTATGTTTAGCTAATGTTAGCTATCTAGCTAGCACTGGCATTGTTTAACACACACACACACAGACAAGAGCAGAGAGGAGGACTTGTTATATTTAAGCATGTATATATTCCATGTGCTTTTGTTATAATTGTTTGTAGTCTTTTATCTCATTATTTATCTTAAATCCACTGATTCGAAATGTTTTCCTTCATAGGTTCATCATCCTCTTTACCACTGACCCACACAGAAAGATTTTATATTGGTAAGAGCTATTATATTAATTTTCAACTGTTGAAACTGAATCTGCATTTTGTTACTTGTTGAGGTACATTTTCAAAGAAAGTAAAAAAGAGTTCAGTTACTGACAAAGTCAGTCACAACTAATCTCTGGCTAGCACAGAAACCCCTGCACAATAATAGTCTTATTCTTATTTGAATATCACTGCCAATAGGTTTATTTTACTATTGAGTCATCACTGTCAACATTTTTATATACATATATTTTACATTTCTTATTTGTATTTTACTTTTTAAGTCTTGAATTATTGTGTAATATGTATGTTTATATTTGCTGTTAATAATTGTTTATTTTCTAATTGTGTACATGCTGCTGTGGAAGGCAATTTTCCCCAATTGGGATCAATAAAGTATATCTAATCTAACAAAAATATAAACATGTGGAAAACACATTCAGTGGTTGTTTAGTGTTCAGTTTGACCTGTACATCAATTTGGAAGTGTTAGAAGATTGCCATCATTTGTGTTGAACTTGGCTAGACAGATTAATTTTTTGATATCCTCTATACAGCAAATTGACTTTTAATAAAGACTAACCATTGTCGTTATCTATGTTACAGGGTTCCGTGCAGGGAATGTGGAGTTGTAAGGGGTGCAAAGAAACTGTGTCAAGTAGGTCCAAGCTGTTGCATCATTACAAGTTAAAGCATCCACATTTTGGGCGTACTTCTAATTTTCCTTGTACATTTAAGACGTGGAATGCCCTTATTGTCCACCATAGTAAAATACACTTCTCAGACTTCACTCGCAAACAGGAAGCAATATTTAGTTGCCACCTTTGTGCTTGTAGTGATTTGGCATCGGAGAGGGATTATTTTTGTCATATAAATGCACATCTAAAAAAAAATGAGACCGTGAGTTGTATGTTTTTAGGTTGTGACTTTAAAACAAACGTTTATTTACATTTACATCACACAAAAACAGGAAACACTGCCATCACACATTGGTTGATTTCAAACCAGGAGTAGTGGTACATTCTAGAATATCATCTGTGAATGAATCGGATGAAAATGACCAAGAGTATTTAGAGCCTGAATCAGATACTTCCGTTCCATCAAGTAGTCATTATCAAACTGAGGACTTGCAGAAGGTCATAGAGCAAATATTTGCTGCTGCTTTGCTTAAAGGGGACCTATCATGCAAAATGCACCTTTTGTACGTCTTTTATACATGAATATGTATGTGAATATGTGTTCCAGGGAACTCACCAAGTGTCAGAAAACACAACCCTCTCTATTTTCCTCCTTCGCCAAATCTCTAAAAAAAGGGGCTGCAACAGATCTGAAAAAAACGGATCCAGATTCCAATACTTTTCTACGTCACAAAGAAGTACTCCGCTTATTGGTCAACTCTCCACCTATCAGGGGAATGAGCCACGGCCACGTGCATTGCCAAACCTCTCATTCGCATATAGGCTATCGGCAGGCTAAATAATCAACACCCCAGTCACATCTGTGTTTTTGCCTGCTCTTGCCAGGATGTCTAAGCCAATTAAACGTTGTGCTGTTGTTGGCTGCAAGACTCGGGACAGGGGACTGCATGCAATGCCATCAGTGGAAAAATAAATGAATCCGTGGCTAGACTTCATTTACAAGGGACATGTGCCAGAAGACCACGGAAGATTTCTGTTTGTGTGTTCCAAACATTTTACCACAGACATGTTTATTAACTTTATTAACTACCAACCTAATGCTAAACCCGGGATCAATACCAACCATCCGGGACCAGGCCAGTGAGGACACATCCAATTTTGAAGCTGTAAGTTTTTATTTAGCGGTGTTTTTCCTGATAAAGCTATCTCTAGCTTGTAGCATGTAGCATGTAGCTTCGCTGTATCAATGTCGCCTCAAACCCAAATAGTAATCGGTTAGGTGTTTATATATTTTTGTAGCATTTTATTTTGTACGCTCCGCAGTCTTTGCTTTGTCATTTGAATTATCAGGCATTTGCTAACATGTTCAGACATACTGCCGTAATGGCGATCTGTGTGAAGGCTGTAAAGCCACGCCCTAGGCGATAACACAAGTATTTATTCTCCTATTTATTAGTATTTTGTATCCTCTACAATCATATTGAGTAAGTTATAATAACAAACGTAATCTTCTGTAGGCAAGTGCCGTTTTGTCCAGCGTTATATGTAAAAGCTTTTGTGATTGTAGTCTGTAAGAACGATCAGATATCATCGATCTGTAAGCTAAGCTACGCTAATGAGACATGCCGTGTTTTGCAGCGTTATATGTAAAAGCTTTTGTGTGTTTACTTGTTTGCGCACATGAATATAAATGGGGGTGTGTTAGGATACAACACTGTGTATGTATGCGAGGGGGGACACACACCACGAGTAAAACTGAGCTAAAGCCCCGTCGGTCTGTTGTTGTTGACAAGGCCTTACCTCTAGCAACAGGCTAATTAGTGGCTAGCACTCATTACAGTCAGTCTACTGAGCTCAGCCCCTCTCCAACACATCACCTGCATTGAGTCAGAAACACAGCATGCACGTTACGGTTCAAAACTAACTCAGATTGGAAAAGGCTAAGCAAAGAGCTTTGCTAAATAGAGAGCTTTGCTAAATAGAGAGTTTTAGCCCCAACTTTTGGGATTTCAGACTATATTTATCCAAATAGTATTTTCTCATCCTGAATACTAAGTTGAGATGATTTTGTTCTAACTATGTGTTCTTCTTTACAGGCCAGCACCTCACATACTTACTAATTAGTGACAATTTGTACATCCTTTGCTATTATTTACATTTTTTTTTATCATGGCGGAAATGAAAGACTGTACCTGGCAGCCCTGCACTACAATGAAAACGCTGAGCGTGCACAAGCCACTACATCCACTGGAAACCCTCTGTATAAACTGCAGTTCCCAAAGGCCAGGAAGGGAGAATGCAGAGCAAAACCAGTAAAGACTGACCCCACATTCCGTAAGTGTTTAAAATATTTATTATACAACTATTTACAAATATAAAATAAAAGAATTAGAAAGAAGTTTCAGTTTTTTACATGCATATACAGGGTTGGGTTGTAACGGAATACATGTAACGGCGTTACGTAATCAGAATACAAAAATCAAGTAACTGTATTCAGCTCGCGTTACATTTGAAAAAGGAGTAATCTGATTACAGTTACTTTCGTAAACCTGAAGTGAATACAGATGGACCAAAAAAGCATTTGAAAAAAAATCGCGGGTCCGCTCAGTGAAACAATAACAACGAAACATGGAGGAAGTCTGCGTTTAAATCACGTGTGTGTGTGTGTATATACATGTAGGTGTGTGTGGTTAAAACACATCAGCCTGCGGTCGCTCTTTAGCCTTACTAATGATTATTTCTGAAGGTATACACAGTGAAGGCGGTGCGTGAAAGGCGGTGTGTGAAAGGCACTGCGCGGCGCACTCGTCTTCTCAGAGGCTGAGTTAACCCTCCCGCTGCCTCCTGGCGCTGCAGAGAGTTCATGAAGTGAAGGAGGTGTTCCTTCTATAAAACAGCTGCGGGCAGCAGATACTGTGAGTGTCACGGACATGAATTCATAGATCAAGGCAGACTGGTGCACACACTCTCCTGTTTTGCCTATCCGGTGCTTAAACAAATATAGCTCTACACCCCTGGCCGAAATGTCCTTAAAATGAAGTCCGAGTTAGACATTTTAATTCATGTACTGCCAACACTGGCAGGACAGAAGGCGGGCGACACGCCCGTTCTAAGCCGTGTCCCTCACTCCTCACATCCCAAGCTGCATCCCCAAAACGTGTATTATGTTGTTGCATCGTTTCAGATGTGATGTTTCAGTTGTGCTCTTGATAAGCCATTAAAACAGTAAAAACACGTTCAGTTTCCTTTTGCTTTTTGTGTCTCCTGTTCACCAAAACATACCCAATTTGGAAAGTAATCCAAAAGTAATCTAAAAGTTACTTTTTTAAGACACGTAACTGTAACTGTATTCGGATTACTTTCAGAGCCATGTAATCAGTAACCAGTAACTGATTACATTTACAAAGTAACCCTCCCAACCCTGTGCATATACTAATCTAAACCACATTTTTTGTTGTGCTTTTTTTACCATTGCACAGCCCTACGTGGCCAACTTGATGGACCTCATCTTCGACCAAGTCTTTGTGGACCCTGCACCATTATGAGCGACCTGACAGGGAGGAGGTCATCGCCAGGTATGCTACACGATTCAATTTGGCTGCTGTCTGAACCCAACATCGACATTTCACGGATCAGGAAACTCCCTGCGTATCCTGAGGACAACGCAGGCCGGAATCACCACTCTGATCCTGCGTCCAAGGAAGCCCCAGCACCAGCTCACAAAGCTTCTGTAAAAATATTTAGTGTAATTTATACAAAATACAAGTAGGCTACATTTAGTTTTTTTTTATGGGTTTTTTTAACCGTTGATTTTGACAATAAAGTTCCAAGTTGATATCAAAATGTGTCGTGATTATTCATGTTTGGATGGGTAAAGAATATTCTGATTTCAAAAGCATAAGGTTGTGTGTGTGTGGACCAAGCGGCAAACTGTGGGGTAGAGCCGGGAAGCCAATGCGGAAGTGTCACACACTGCAGTTCATATATTGGCCGATAGGCGATGGCTGCAGAAAGGAGCAATTTCCATAGACCCCCATGTTAAAATGCCCAACTTTACAGCAGAAAAAAACATGTTTCTACCCCTGGCTCCATACATTTTTATTATCGATATAGTTAGATTCCACCTTCATGATTATGGATCTGTGAGTGAATTGTTTTCTAACGTGACCCTTTTATTTATATTAGGTCTTAAAGTGTGTGCATAAATTAGGGCGTGGTCACATTGAGTGACGGCTCTGTCAAGTGCCTGCCGCTGTTAGCTTCTTGTCTCTCTGCTAGCTGCTCCGTGAAGCTAGCTACAGGGACTCTGCCTGCTCAGCTCATCCAGGAAACACAACTTGTAGCCGGCCGTGGTTGTTTGTTCTTCATGCTTATATATCGGACTATTGTGACTCGCTCTGCGGTTGAAACAGACGGTGCATTAATGCGGTAAGTGAAATTCGAGTGCTTTATTTATGTGTTAATGATTTTAATCAGCTACGTAATGAATGGTAAGGCTTGGGTTAGCATGTAAGCTAGTGGTAGCTACATCGGTGCTAACGATTGTAATCGTAGCCTCCAAGTTAAAATCATAGACTGTATATATAAAGGTTAAAACGAAATAGACAAGTGTTAAGTGGGATAATACTGTTGAACAAACGGCTTCTGTTTGAGGTTGATAAAATAAGGTTACATCCTTGTAACTTAGAGATATTTTATTATGTAGGTAGAACTGTATGCATCGCTAAGGTTAATTTAAATTGGCTATGATCAAGTATGTAGACAAGCTAACGTTGAAGTAGTGTATGTGAAATCAACCTCACAATAAGATGTGTGTATATTAGAATTATTAATGTCATATTTCAAGATGATTACTTAGATATTACAATATGGTTGGTTGAGCTGGAGTTCATTATTGAGCTTACACGTTAACGTCACAGTCATCTGAAGAACGAACCCAAACCTTGTTGTTTTTATTAATTGCATTACCAAATGGGTATCAAATAAACAGTAAGCATTGGTAACACAACTTCCAAAGTTACAGTAAAATAAAAAGGACCCTGACTCGGACAATACACGATCCAACAGAAGAGAATAAGTTATATTGTTTGTACACATGGTACACATGGTACTTTACATATATATATATATATATATATATCTGTTTGTTTAAGGTGTCCAGGTGATGCAGACAGGCTGGACCAGAGAGTGAGAGACAGAACTGGACTCCTCACAGCAGTGAACTTCAACACAGGTACACATACTCTTTTTTCATACTGTACAAAGAATCAAGAAAGATATTGGTTTAAATGAATGAAGTATTGACTTTAATACACTGATATACATTCCATTAAACAATACTAAATACTAGATCACCTACACATCAGTTAAGTTGAGGGTTTTTTCCATGCAAAAAGTTACATTTAGATATTTAGCAATATGACTTTGTCAGCTTTCTAATTTAATGTATTGAAGGCAAAGATATTTAACACATAGTGAGAACTGCTACTATTTATCTCTCAATATTTTCTGTAAAAAACGTGGTAAAAGTTATTCTTTCAGTGAGACAACAGAGCAAGCAATGCACTACGTTTTGTAACAGTTAAATATTATTTTGATAATAACATATATTTCAATGTTGATGAACTTCATACTGTTCATTCATAATCTGATTGTCTTTGTAGCTCACTGTTGAAATAAAAAAAAACATTACAAAATAATGATATCTACAGCCCCTAAACACACAAACACACCGCTTTCATAAATAACACACTTGTTCTGCAATAATATGTTTTATGTTTCCTGTCATTTTTGTTAGGAAAAGACATGCCTGAAAGACATGACATTTTCTCCTTCTCTGAGGGTCAAGAAGAACATCCAAGAGGAACATTAAGAGCTGATGTTATGAGATTTTAAGACCAGTACAGGACATTCACTAAGAAACTACTTTTATTGTAAAAACATAGTCAGCTGATCGAATGCACCTATTTCCACATCTACACTCAATCAGCTGATTATTTCTATTTGCCTCACTTTATGAGCTTCACATCACTTGTACCGCAGAGTTTGCAACATCACAAATAAATGGGGCCAATCTTCAGTCAGATCATGTGTAATCTAACATTTTCAGTAAGAATAATGGACAAAAGGAGTGCAAATACAATTTATTGAAATGTGAACCAAAAGTTAATCAAATGTTTTAAATAAAAAGCACATATGGACAGAAGGTGTAAACCTATTAAATGTATAAGTAAACACATTTAGTCAAATAAAGTGACAGACTAGGCCTGTGCAGTTGGTATCAGCTTTGCCCAGCATGGGCTCCTCCATCAGCCCTGGTCCTCCTCGCAGAGGAAAGACCCTCAGTCCTCTCCAAACCAACAGACAGGACGTCCATCACACGGAGGTTTCTCCCTGAAGTCTCTGCTGCTCTCTGGACACCATGCTGTCTCAATCCGTCCACACTGAATATGAGAGGGGGAAAATAATAAATGCTTTTTTAGATTGTCAATACTATTACTGTATAACTAATATCTGAGGTTAAGAGGCACATTCAAATAAAGATTGGTCTTTAAATACATTTTGTCTTTTGAATTGTTTGTCTAAAGTCAAGGATCTAGAACTGGTACTTAGTTTGAATGATACAGTCTGGTTATTATGCTGTTGGCCTCACAGGTAAGAGCACTAACTAGCTACCATCACATGTACCTTAGCTTGACTTAAATGTATTAAACGTATAGTTAAGTGATATCAAAATATAAATAACTAATGTCATGCAAACATATTAATATTTGCTTGATTCCAGAGTTGAATTTAGCACAATTGCATACACACGTTAAGGGATTTTAAGATTCTGAAGTATTATGCTAAAAACTCAATAACTTAGATTATTATTTATAGTTTTGCTGAATACTTTCATGTCCGCTTACCTTAGAAACGTAAAATGTGACGGCAGTGTGCAGATGGGGAGCATGTTAGCTTAGCTTGGTAGCTTCAGCTTGCTCTGGAACTTCCAGCTCAGTGGCAGCAGGTCCCGCCTCGGCTCCGCCTATTTGCCCTTATTTGGAGCAGGCTGGAGAAGGCGGGAGTTGAACTCTGACGTCACTGTTGAGCCGTTAGTGGCCGACTCCGCCTACTAAGGGCTTCACGGCAACTCTGCAGAATCCTATGGGTGACGTCACGGACCCTACGTCCATTTATATATACAGTCTATGGTGTGGAGCAAGCGGCAAACTCTGGGGAAGAGCCGGGAAGCCAATACGGAAGTGCCACACACTGCAGTTCATATATTGGCCGATAGGCGATGGCTGCAGAAAGGAGCAATTTACATAGACCCCCATGTTAAAATGCCCAACTTTACAGCAGAAAAAAACATGATTCTGTCCCTGGCTCCATACATTTTATTATCGATATAGTTAGATTCCACCTGCATGATTATGGATCTGTGAGTGAATTGTTTTCTAACGCGACCCTTTTATTTATATTAGGTCTTAAAGTTTGTGCATCAATTAGGGCGTGGTCACATTGAGTGACGGCTCTGTCAAGTGCCTGCCGCTGCTAGCTTCTTGTCTCTCTGCTAGCTGCTCCGTGAAGCTACAGGGACTCTGCCTGCTCAGCTCATCCAGGAAACACAACTTGTAGCCGGCCGTGGCTGTTTGTTCTTCATGCTTATATATCGGACTATTGTGACTCGCTCTGCGGTTAAAACAGACGGTGCATGAATGCGGTAAGTAAAATTCGAGTCCTTTATTTATGTGTTAATGATTTTAATCAGCTACGTAATGTAGGCTTGGGTTAGCATGTAAGCTAGTGGTAGCTACATCGGTGCTAACGATGCTAATCGTAGCCTCCAAGTTAACATCATAGACTGTATATATAAAGGTTAAAACGAAATAGACAAGTGTTAAGTGGGATAATACTGTTGAACAAACGGCTTCTGTTTGAGGTTGATAAAATAAGGTTACATCCTTGTAATTTAGAGATATTTTATTATGTAGGAGGAACTGTATGCATCTAAGGTTAATTTAAATTGGCTATGCTCAAGTATGTAGACAAGCTAATGTCATGTATGTGAAATCAACCTCACAATAAGATGTGTGTATATTACAATTATTAATGTCATATTTCAAGATGATTACTTAGATATTACAATATGGTTGGTTGAGCTGGAGTTCATTATCGAGCTTACACGTTAACGTCACAGTCATCTGAAGAATGAACCCAAACCTTATTGTTTTTATTAATTGCATTACCAAATGGTTATCAAATAAACAGTAAGCATTGGTAACATAACTTCCAAAGTTACAGTAAAATAAAAAGGACCCTGACTCGGACAATACACAATCCAACATGTTCAACAGAAGAGAATCAGTCATATTGTTTGTACACATGGTACTTTACATATATATATATATATATATATCTGTTTGTTTAAGGTGTCCAGGTGATGCAGACAGGCTGGACCAGAGAGTGAGAGACAGAACTGGACTCCTCACAGCAGTGAACTTCAGCACAGGTACAAAGACTCTTTTTTTCATACTGTACAAAGAATCAAGAAAGATATTGGTTTAAATGAATGAAGTATTGACTTGAATACATTGATATACATTCCAATAAACAATACTAAATACTAGATCACCTACACATCAGTGAAGTTGAGGGTTTATTCCATGCAAAAAGTTACATTTTAGATATTTAGCAATATGACTTTGTCAGCTTTCTAATTTAATGTATTGAAGGCAAAGATATTTAACACAGTGAGAACTGCTACTATTTATTTCTCAATATTGTCTGTAAAAACGTGGTAAAAGTTATTCTTTCAGTGAGACAACAGAGCAAGCTTCTACAGTTGCACTACGTTTTGTAACAGTTAAATATTATTTTGATAATAACATATATTTCAATGTTGATGAACTTCATACTGTTCATTCATAATCTGATTGCTCACTGTTAAAAAAAACAAAAAACCATTACAATTACAAAATAATTATATCTACAGCCCCTAAACACACAAACACAACGCTTTCATAAATAACACACTTGTTCTGCAATAATATGTTTCCTGTCATTTTTGTTAGGAATGCCTGAAAGACACGACATGTTCTCCTTCTCTGAGGGTCAAGAAGAACATCCAAGAGGAACATTAAAAGCTGATGTTATGAGACACTCCATCAGCTGATTATTTCTATTTGCCTCACTTTATGAGCTTCACATTGCTTGTGCCTTGTACCGCAGAGTTTGCAACATCACAAATAAATGGGGCCAATCTTCAGTCAGATGTGAATGTGTAATCTAACATTTTCAGTAAGAGTAATGGACGAAAGGATGCAAATACAAATACAATTTATTGAAATGTGAACCAAAAGTTAATCAAATGTTTTAAATAAAAAGCACATATGGACAGAAGGTGTAAACCTATTACATTTATAAGTAAACACATTTAGTCAAATAAAGTGACAGACTAGGCCTGTGCAGTTGGTATGAGCTTTGCCCAGCATGGGCTCCTCCATCAGCCCTGGTCCTCCTCGCTGAGGAAAGACCCTCAGTCCTCTCCACACAAACAGACTGGACGTCCATCACACGGAGGTTTCTCCCTGAAGTCTCTGCAGCTCTCTGGACACCATGCTGTCTCAATCCGTCCACACTGAATATGAGAGGGGGAAAATGAAAATAATAAATGCTTTAGACAATAAGAAACATAAAGTTGACTGTTGAGTTGCTCAGTTTTTTTAGATTGTCAATACTATTACTGTATAACTAATATATCAGGTTAAGGGGCACATTCAAATAAAGATTGGTCTTTAAATACATGTTGTCTTTTGAATTGTTTGTCTAAAGTCAAGGATCTAGAACTGGTACTTAGTTTTAATGATACAGTCTGGTTATTATGCTGTTTGGAGGAGGCCTCACAGGTAAGAGCACTAACTAGCTACCATCACATGTACCTTAGCTTGACTTAAATGTATAATTAAGTGATATCAAAATACAAATAACTAATGTCATGCAAACATATTAATATTTGCTTGATTCCAGTGTTGAATTTAGCACAATTGCATACAAACATTAAGGGGTTTTAAGATTCTGAAGTATTATTCTAAAAACTCAATAACTTAGATTATTATTTATAGTTTTGCTGAATAGTTTTATGTCCGCTTACCTTAGAAACGTAAAATGCGACGGCAGTGTGCAGATGGGGAGCATGTTAGCTTAGCTTGGTAGCTTCAGCTAGCTCTGGAACTTCCAGCTCGGTGGCAGCAGGTCCCGCCTCGGCTCCGCCTCTTTGCCCTTATTTGGAGCAGGCTGGAGAAGGCGGGAGTTGAACTCTGACGTCACTGTCGAGCCGTTAGTGGCCGACTCCGCCTACTAAGGGCTTCACGGCAACTCTGCAGATTCCTATGGGTGACGTCACGGACCCTACGTCCATTTATATATACAGTCTATGGTGTGGACCTTTTTGTCGTACACATGGGTGTGTTATGCCATTGCTGTGTAGTATATAATAGTACAATGACAGAATGAAAGATTGCATAAAGCCATATACACCAGTATTTATTTCCATGAACAATATTAGCATTCGTTTTACAATTTCAGTCAAAACAAACAAACCACTCACTGCTCTATTTGTCTCAACTGTAGTCCACCATGTTCAGCTCTGTAAATATGCAACGCATTCTGCAGGGAGAACACATTTAGGCACACAGGCTCCAATCCAGGATGGTCCACCATACAGGTTACAGAGTCCTCAAGTTACTGCATCCGTCTTGACACATTGTGATAAACATATATTGAATGACATGTGAAAAATGTATTTAAACAGACAACTTAGTAAAGCTATCAAAAATGTTACCTGTGGTATCTCCATGCAGCACACATTCTCCGTTCAGAAGGCATCGTGGCGCAATTTGCACAAAGAAGTCAATAACTGAGCTTTTAAAAACACATGAAACTACACACATTGCTGACAACTGAGGTGTTGTTGGAGTTATACTTTTTATCATCCTAAGTTATTCAACTTTCCAACGGTTGTTGCAGGATGTTGGAAGAAAAGGACTGTAAACTATTAAACGCAATGAGGCCATTGTATATATGCTGAAAATATGAATGTCTCCCTTTATAAATATATATATATATATCGCTGTTTTTGCGTTACAAACTGTACACATTGCATTCTTGCTAATTAGCCAAAATATGAACGGAATAAGGAGCAAGCATCGTAACAGAGTAAAATAAATAGGGACAACAGCTTGTCAGCTAACCATTCAGAAACGTCCTGCTGCAACCGAGATTTTTGCACCTCCACCAAAACCTCCGCTGCTTCAGGGTCAGTCTCTGGATCAAATTGATAGTATGCTTGAACACATGCATTGCTCTGAGATGACATGTTTATTCGACACTCGTAATCACAGCAAGCATGGTAACGTGACTCTCGCCGGCTCATGCCTGCTCTTCTGCA
Source organism: Pseudochaenichthys georgianus (assembly GCF_902827115.2). Classification (NCBI taxonomy): domain Eukaryota; kingdom Metazoa; phylum Chordata; class Actinopteri; order Perciformes; family Channichthyidae; genus Pseudochaenichthys; species Pseudochaenichthys georgianus. The sequence goes on along the minus strand of NC_047520.1, from coordinate 19,660,354 downwards.
GGGGGGCGTGGTCAGCTGCTGCTCAGAATTTTCAAAGACGGGCTTGGAATAAAGCGAAAATGAGCGAAACGAGGCATGTCTAAAAAATGATCTGTTTGGTATTTTGAAAAATAAAATGTATAAATATACCTTATATAGGTATGGTCATACACTATATCATTTAAATATAGCATGATAGGTCTCCTTTCAATTGGAACATTTGGTCCATGTGCCAGGCACAGCAGTTGATGTGTTTTTAGAGGAACTTTGTCATTTGATTTGTTCTGCACCTGTTCCGCTATCTTGTGACATTGTGAGGGGCATCTTTCAACAGAGAAACGTTCATATCAATGATCTTATTATAAGAGAAACTGTTGATGCTTTATCTTTTGGTAATCCAGTTCAGAGGTCCATACAGAAAGGTGGACCCCTAAGTACTGTGTATCTGCGTAAGCAGTATTACAAGCAGAACTTCAGTGTTGTGGAGCCAGTTGAATAAATTATTGATGCTAAAAACAAACGTACTTTCCAATATGTACCTGTTTTGAAGTCCTTACAGCAGTTGTTAAGTAGAAGGGATATACTTGATAAAGTTGTTGAGGGACATCCAAGACAGGAGGTCACATGTTCAGGAGTGTCCTATCAGTACAAGTCTTCAAGAGATGGTTCCCTGTTTAAAGAAAATATTTTTTTCACTGGGGAAAAGCCATGAATAATCCTTAATCTATATGTGGACGACTTTGAAACCTGTAACCCACTTGGCACCTCAAGAAAGATACACAAACGTTGTGCTGTTTATTGGATATTGGCTAACTTGCCTCCAGGGTCTCACTCCTCGCTGTCATCCATCTACTTGTCAGCTTTGTGCAAAAGTGATGACGTTAAAACGTATGGTTTTGACAAAGTCTTTGAACCTCTTGTACAAGATTTGAAAACTCTGGAGGAGCTGGGTGTTTATGTCCCACAGTTAGGTGAGTCAGTTAAAGGTGCAGTGTTCAGTGTAGTGGCGGACAACTTGGGAGCGCACTCCGTAGCAGGATTTATGCAGAGTTTTTCAGTGGAATACTACTGCAGATTTTGCACAGGAAGGAGCAGCGATATTCAGTTGCATCTGGTGCTTTCAGCCTGAGAACCAAGGATCTCATCAAGCCCATGTCAAACAAGCCCAAGATACGGGTACATTTTGTTATGGAGTGAAAAATGAATGCGTTTCACAAAAAATCTTTCTCATTTTCATGTCATCTTTGGCTATCCACCTGATCTTGCGCATGATCTTTTTGAGGGTATAATCCCAGTGGAACTAGCTCGCTGCTTAGCATTGCTAATATCGAGAACGTTTTTCACTTTGGGTGAACTGAACAGTGCCATCGTGAAGTTTCCCTACAAATGGGCTGATAGGACAAATAAACCTCATGTGGTGTCACACACTTTCTCCAGGAGAAAAACTGTGGGGGGAAATGCTCATGAAAACTGGAGCCTTCTCAGATTTCTACCGTTTTTAGTTGGATCACTTGTACCTAACGATGAGCCTGCATGGCTGGTTCTCATGGATCTGAAGGACATCACAGACATTGTTGTTGCCCCTGTGCATAGTGATGACTCGCTAGCTTTCTTAGAAAGTAAAATCATAGAGCACAGGCAGAGGTACAAAGAGTTGTTCCCTGACATCAGGCTGCTACCAAAACACCATTATTTGGAGCACTACCCCCAGCTGATTAAGCTGTTTGGTCCAGTTGTTGGGGCAATGGACAATGCGCTTTGAAGCTAAGCATAGCTTTTTTAAGCAGGTTATCAGACACACAAGCTGCTTCAAGAATGTGCCCCTCTCCCTAGCCTCAAAGCATCAGATGATGATTGCTTACCACCTGAACTCTCCATGTCTGAGCAAATCTGAACTAGAGGTCTCATCTGTATGTACTCTACCAGTAGACTTATTGAAAGAGGAGATAGCACAGGTCATCAGGCAAAAGTTCTCTGACACAACTGAGGTCCACCTTGCACAGGGTGTAAAAACCAAGGGCATAACCTATAGGAAGGGAATGATATTGGCCCACAGATCAGCAGGTGGCCTTCCTGAATTCAGTTAAATTGACCAAATCTGCATTCTACATGAGAGTGTATTTTACATTGTCAAAGAGCTCTGTGGTTGGTATAGCGAGCATTATCGAGCCTTTGAACTCACTCCAGCACCCACAAGAACATTCACCCTTGTTGCACTCAGTGAACTACTTGACACATATCCACTCGCTGACTACAAGATTGGATCAGCCCGCATGGTTACCCTGAAATAAGAGAGTGTCACATACTGTATGCAGAAGTATTATTTTAAGCAGCACATTAAGTTGACGAAACACTCGAGACAAATGTAATTGAAGTCAGATCGTGTTTTAGACGGGCAGTGATATCATGAACCTGTTAATGTACGCATTCAAACACTTGTTCTTTTACCAGCTGTATTCACCTTGCAGGTGCAGCTATGTGGCTTTTATCCTGGATAAAGTGTTTAGTCATGGATGTTTAAAGTTTAACTTCTTCATTTTTGACTAGTATTAAAGTTCACTTTTCATTCAGGTAGTATGACGCTGCGCTGTCAGTAGCTTCTCCATGTTTGTGATTGGTCGAATGCTCCAAATACCACCCCTTTCATGTGAACGCGCACCTAACTAGATAGGACACGGCTGGCTTGAGCGATCCACTTGATAACCAGCGTCGTAGAACAGTTTAGCGAGAGCGCGTATGTTTTGGATTAGGCCAACCGGCTAACTCCCACATATCCAGTTTAGGTTGAACCAGGTTCGTAATATAGGCCCCAGGTGTCCCGCTTTGTATGGGACTGCACAGCATTTTTATCATTTGTTCCGTGTCCCACACATTGACACACCGTTTAATTCCAACCGCTGGAAAAGCTGCAGTACATATGCCAGGCCTGTAAGTGGCACTGTAGTCTGCCACAAAAGCAGCGAAGAAGATTTCCCGCGCATGGTTGTCATTCTGTTTATTATCCGAGATGGAACCGGGCGAGTTATTCGCCAGTCAACGTGTATTAAAGTTTCAATCTTCCGGACAAAATTATAAAAGTGCCGGTCAAAGGTCTTCTTTGTTATTTATTGAGCTTTAAAACAAATGAATAACGACTCTAAATAATGATGAAATACACGGAGCCTCTCTTTTCCCTCTCTTCTGACAGCGTCAGTGTCTGTCTCATGCAGCAGCTGGTCCAGTAATGAGTGACCCGGCCGACAGTAAATATATTATATAAACATATTTATAACTAGCTTAGGGAGTTTGAGAGGTCATTAAAATAGCTAAGGGTGATGATCTGACTGAAGTGTGATTTGCTCCGTTCACCGCTGCTTCACAGCGGGAGGAGCTGCATGTGAGCAGAGCTGCGTGTCTCCGTCCTGTCAGATTACGGCCCGTCCACACAGCGGCGTGCGTTGAAGCTTCCAACGTTTCTGCCCATTCACTTTGAATGGGGTGACGTCACTTTTAGCCGAACTGCATTGTGGGAAGCGACGTGGAGCGTTGCTGGCCTCGACGGAGGCGTCAGCCAATGAAAACCCGTTTATGCAAATCTGCCAGTACAAGCGCTAGCCAATCAAACCGCGTGTATGCTGGGAGAGACTACGTAGGTCTTTTCCTCATATTCCAAAAATGGAGGGAAAATTCATTATAGCGGTCGTGAATCACCCGGTGCTGTATGATCAGTCTCTGTTCATCTACCGGGATACAGACCGGAGGAGCGAGGCATGGAGGGAGGTGGTAGAGACAGTGGGTGAAACTGGTAGGTTTTCGCCTGTTTGGGGATTTTATATCCAGTTTACTTCGTTTTAACATTGCTCTTGCTTTGTATGCCGGGGGCGGGAGATTCATGTGATTGGTGTTGGTAGCAAAAAATCCCCAAGCTTCAGACACGCCCAGCTCCAAGCATCAACGCACGCTGCTGTCTGGACGCTCCGTTAGACTTCACTCGCGTTTATGTCCATATCGAGAGAAAGATACATAATCTGAATTCAGTGTGCAGTTTACTTTGATGCGGGGGTGAGCAGGAGAGGCGGGGCTATTGCGTCAACGTATAAAAAATTATCGCATAGAGGCGATCCCACGGAGCCATATGACCCCCCAGAGCGCTCCCAGATCTATGCCGTTATCGTTTTCCGAGTCGTTTCTATCGTTTAGTTGCGGCCTCGTGGGACTCAGAGGGCTATACGCAAGAGAATATGCGGACACGTTTCATATCGTGGAGCCGGGGCTTGAGACGTCTCGCATTTGAGTGACAGTCGCGCAGAAAGGCCGGATCGGTTCGCTGACGGCCAGCACCGCCCTTTATTATTATATCGTCTAAACGGCATCATGTAAGTTGCGCTGACAGGCGACACAGAGTACCCCCCCCCTCCCCCGTTGGCCGAACGCACCTTGTTACCACTCCCCCCTCAAAAAGGTGGGATGTATTTAACAAGTAGGCTATTCTTATTTCTTAGTCACTTAATTCCTAATACATACCGTCTTCTTTTTTAAGCCATCTTTTTCGGCGGATGTCCCTTCATTGTTCTCCTCCATAACGCCTTCTTCGTGATGGATCTTGGGGACTCTTATCCTATTTTGAGGATTCACAGTTGACTCCTCAATCTCTTCTCGGGTTTCTGTTAAAAGGTGAGTGAAAATGTAGTAAATGTTAAGCGTCTGTGTTAACTTGATAGCTATCTTATGGCGCGTTTCCACTGCAGGCCTCGCTGGGCCTCGCTCGGTTTGGTTAGGCTCACTTTAATGCTGCGCTTCCATTACAGTTTAGGAACTGGGGTAGTTACTATAGTAACGCAGTGTAGGCGGAGCCCTGACATCATCTTCAATGAGCGCCCCAGAAAAATAACACAGCCGTTAGCTGTTAGCACTCAGAGCTCACAGCTCCTCATATCTGTTCAGAAACTAGACAGAAGTTAAACAAGTACAAACCACAGACTGCCTGTGTCATGGAGAACACAGTCGCTGGTTTATTTATGCCTGTAGGCCGTTGTTGTGAGTGAGGACGGTCGGAGCATATATAACGTTAGCTTAGCCGAGCTACATTTAGAAAACACGCATTTTAAAAGGGTTTTTCGCCTGCCGTCTGTCTGCAGACTTGTCAAAGCATTAATTCATGTTTTTTACTAACCGGTATCAGTATGTTGTTACTTCGGCATCATTTTGAAACGTGTATTACAATTAAATCACGGTCAAATATGTTCATCTTGTTGTAGTTGTAGCTCCCGAGCCAGCGATTCTCTCTCTAGTTTAGCATACTCAGCCCGACTCAGCCTGGTTGTTCCTGGCCCGAGAACCACGATTTTATGGGGCCAGAAAAACTGTGAGTTAGGACCCGCTAGCCGGTGCTAGGCCAAGTGGAAACGCAACCAAAGCGAGCTACCCGCTGCAGTGGAATTAACGCGCCAAAATCTTATTAGCATACAAGTACTGGCTAGTCATTTAATTAAGCCAACGTTAGCTTGTTCAGAAAATAAATAGTTATGTCACTTACCTTTCACTAGGAGAACCTGACCGTTGAAGTATTCGTTTTCCCAAATAATTTGATAAAGAATATCTCTTTAGGTTTTTAAATCAAAAATGTTTTATGAAAGAAATTGGGACAACGGCTTTGTAGCCGTCAGTGTATTTAACATACGCAAACATCTCTAATGTCTAATCTTGTTTTCCCGCCGCTGTCTCAGAAAAGAAAACAAATAAAAAAACAACTGCTCTTTCATTGGTCTTTTGTTTGACCAATGACCCCCGGCCTTTGATTGGTTATCGTTACGTTGCTAAATACACGTATAATCAGGGTGCACAGCACTTGTTTGCCCTGGTTCTCAAAGGAGCACCTGGAGATGTTGCTGGTGCTCCTCCTTACAATGAAATGAACCGTAACTTTTGAGGGTCTTGACTTTATTTGCCAGACACACGGCACTGAACACACACACTGAGGTGAACACTGAACACACACACTGAGGTGAACTCAGAACACACACACTGAGGTGAACACAGAACACACACACTGAGGTGAACTCAGAACACACACGCAGAGGTGAACACAGAACACACGCAGAGGTGAACGAACACACACGCAGAGGTGAACACAGAACACACATGCAGAGGTGAACACAGAACACACACGCAGAGGTGAACACAGAACACACACACAGAGGTGAACTCAGAACACACACACTGAGGTGAACACAGAACACACACACTGAGGTGAACACTGAACACACACACAGAGGTGAACACAGAACACACACAGAGGTGAACACTGAACACACACACTGAGGTGAACACAGAACACACACGCAGAGGTGAACACAGAACACACCACTGAGGTGAACACTGAACACACACGCAGAGGTGAACACAGAACACACACGTAGAGGTGAACACTGAACACACACGCAGAGGTGAACACTGAACACACACGCACACTGAAAAAAAAGGACATAGAGGTTCTTTGAATTTACACAAATAAAAACAGTAAATGCAACGGAATTAGTTCATGTTCTGTCTCTGAATGTGATTTAATTAAGCAGACTTCATTTATTACATTTATTTGTTAAATCTCTGTATTTAAATCGCTTTGACTGAACGTGATTTAATTGAAACATTTTAATCAATGTAATCGAATGGGGTTAGAAACGGAAATTAAGTATATATTCAAGTGGCGTCCGGAGCTGTGATTGGTCCTCAGGAACTGCCGAAAAAAAGTACAGAAGAAGAGGTGTCGACTACCACGAAAAGTAACAGTTGGTTACACAAAGCCAACCTCTGTGAGAGTCTCCAAAAGTAAGTTAATTAAATGAAATGTTTCTGCTCCATAAATGTTTGTACCCCTTTCCAATATAGTGCTGTGTTCGTTCGGTATCTCACAATTACGGGGACGTGTGTATGTACATGACACCATGTATTGCTAATGTTAGCTATCAAGCTAGCGCTGACATTAGGTCAGCGCTAGTGTTGGGCATGGCGCACGTGTGCTGTTTTAGTGTGCTCACGCGTGTGTATGTGAGTCCGTCTCGGTCCAAGTAAGTACATTTAGTTCGCTTATTTGCCGTGATTTCATTGTAATAAACGTATAACAATTAGGCCGAATCAACAACATACTGACACCGATTAATTTAAACCATGATTGACTACTGTGGGAAGTGTAGTTGCAAAACTGCAGGCAAAACACTTTAAGTAGTGAATGGAGATCGGATCGGGCTAAGCTATCGTTGTTGGTGCCCTTTCCACACTTAAAATAACGTCATATAAACTTTTTTTAAAACAGCGACTGTTTTCCGCATGCCAAGGACTGTCTGTGACAAGGATTATTATTCATTTTCTGAACAAATATGAGATAATGTGGGGCTCTGTGCTGCCAACGGCTGAAGTTTTGTTTTGCCGATTTAACATAAAGTTAGTGACTACCGCAGACTGCACGTTCAGGCAGTCATAACGCTGTAAAGTAGTTTGCTAGTTAGCCTAGCCACACAGCTTTGGTCCGTGACATTCACGTCATCATGAGGCTATGTTTAGCTAATGTTAGCTATCTAGCTAGCACTGGCATTGTTTAACACACACACACACAGACAAGAGCAGAGAGGAGGACTTGTTATATTTAAGCATGTATATTCCATGTGCTTTTGTTATAATTGTTTGTAGTCTTTTATCTCATTATTTATCTTAAATCCACTGATTCGAAATGTTTTCCTTCATAGGTTCATCATCCTCTTTACCACTGACCCACACAGAAAGATTTTATATTGGTAAGAGCTATTATATTAATTTTCAACTGTTGAAACTGAATCTGCATTTTGTTACTTGTTGAGGTACATTTTCAAAGAAAGTAAAAAAGAGTTCAGTTACTGACAAAGTCAGTCACAACTAATCTCTGGCTAGCACAGAAACCCCTGCACAATAATAGTCTTATTCTTATTTGAATATCACTGCCAATAGGTTTATTTTACTATTGAGTCATCACTGTCAACATTTTTATATACATATATTTTACATTTCTTATTTGTATTTTACTTTTTAAGTCTTGAATTATTGTGTAATATGTATGTTTATATTTGCTGTTAATAATTGTTTATTTTCTAATTGTGTACATGCTGCTGTGGAAGGCAATTTTCCCCAATTGGGATCAATAAAGTATATCTAATCTAACAAAAATATAAACATGTGGAAAACACATTCAGTGGTTGTTTAGTGTTCAGTTTGACCTGTACATCAATTTGGAAGTGTTAGAAGATTGCCATCATTTGTGTTGAACTTGGCTAGACAGATTAATTTTTGATATCCTCTATACAGCAAATTGACTTTTAATAAAGACTAACCATTGTCGTTATCTATGTTACAGGGTTCCGTGCAGGGAATGTGGAGTTGTAAGGGGTGCAAAGAAACTGTGTCAAGTAGGTCCAAGCTGTTGCATCATTACAAGTTAAAGCATCCACATTTTGGGCGTACTTCTAATTTTCCTTGTACATTTAAGACGTGGAATGCCCTTATTGTCCACCATAGTAAAATACACTTCTCAGACTTCACTCGCAAACAGGAAGCAATATTTAGTTGCCACCTTTGTGCTTGTAGTGATTTGGCATCGGAGAGGGATTATTTTTGTCATATAAATGCACATCTAAAAAAAAATGAGACCGTGAGTTGTATGTTTTTAGGTTGTGACTTTAAAACAAACGTTTATTTACATTTACATCACACAAAAACAGGAAACACTGCCATCACACATTGGTTGATTTCAAACCAGGAGTAGTGGTACATTCTAGAATATCATCTGTGAATGAATCGGATGAAAATGACCAAGAGTATTTAGAGCCTGAATCAGATACTTCCGTTCCATCAAGTAGTCATTATCAAACTGAGGACTTGCAGAAGGTCATAGAGCAAATATTTGCTGCTGCTTTGCTTAAAGGGGACCTATCATGCAAAATGCACCTTTGTACGTCTTTTATACATGAATATGTGTGTCCTGTGTTCCAGGGAACTCACCAAGTGTCAGAAAACACAACCCTCTCTATTTCCTCCTTCGCCAAATCTCTAAAAAAGGGGCTGCAACAGATCTGAAAAAAACGGATCCAGATTCCAATACTTTTCTACGTCACAAAGAAGTGCTCCGCTTATTGGTCAACTCTCCACCTATCAGGGGAATGAGCCACGGCCACGTGCATTGCCAAACCTCTCATTCGCATATAGGCTATCGGCAGGCTAAATAATCAACACCCCAGTCACATCTGTGTTTTTGCCTGCTCTTGCCAGGATGTCTAAGCCAATTAAACGTTGTGCTGTTGTTGGCTGCAAGACTCGGGACAGGGGACTGCATGCAATGCCATCAGTGGAAAAAGAAATGAATCTGTGGCTAGACTTCATTTACAAGGGACATGTGCCAGAAGACCACGGAAGATTTCTGTTTGTGTGTTCCAAACATTTTACCACAGACATGTTTATTAACTCTTCAAGTAACTACAACCTAATGCTAAACCCGGGATCAATACCAACCATCCGGGACCAGGCCAGTGAGGACACATCCAATTTTGAAGCTGTAAGTTTTTATTTAGCGGGTTGTTTTTCCTGATAAAGCTATCTCTAGCTTGTAGCATGTAGCATGTAGCTTCGCCGTATCAATGTCGCCTCAAACCCAAATAGTAATCGGTTAGGTGTTTATATATTTTTGTAGCATTTATTTTTTACGCTCCGCAGTCTTTGCTTGTCATTTGAATTATCAGGCCTTTGCTAACATGTTCAGACATTACTGCCGTAATGGCGATCTGTGTGAAGGCTGTAAAGCCACGCCCTAGGCGATAACACAAGTATTATTCTCCTATTTATTAGTATTTTGTATCCTCTACAATCATATTGAGTAAGTTATAATAACAAACGTAATCTTCTGTAGGCAAGTGCCGTTTTGTCCAGCGTTATATGTAAAAGCTTTTGTGATTGTAGTCTGTAAGAACGATCAGATATCATCGATCTGTAGACTAAGCTAAGCTACGCTACGCTAATGAGACATGCCGTGTTTTGCAGCGTATATGTAAAAGCTTTTGTTGTGTTTACTGTTTGCGCACATGAATATAAATGGGGGTGTGTTAGGATACAACACTGTGTATGTATGCGAGGGGGACACACACACCACGAGTAAAACTGAGCTAAAGCCCCGTCGGTCTGTTGTTGTTGACAAGGCCTTACCTCTAGCAACAGGCTAATTAGTGGCTAGCACTCATTACAGTCAGTCTACTGAGCTCAGCCCCTCTCCAACACATCACCTGCATTGAGTCAGAAACACAGCATGCACGTTACTGTTCAAAACTAACTCAGATTGGAAAAGGCTAAGCAAAGAGCTTTGCTAAATAGAGAGTTTTGCTAAATAGAGAGTTTTAGCCCCAACTTTTGGGATTTCAGACTATATTTATCCAAATAGTATTTTCTCATCCTGAATACTAAGTGAGATGATTTTGTTCTAACTATGTGTTCTTCTTTACAGGCCAGCACCTCACATACTTACTAATTAGTGACAATTTGTACATCCTTTGCTATTATTTACATTTTTTTTATCATGGCGGAAATGAAAGACTGTACCTGGCAGCCCTGCACTACAATGAAAACGCTGAGCGTGCACAAGCCACTACATCCACTGGAAACCCTCTGTATAAACTGCAGTTCCCAAAGGCCAGGAAGGGAGAATGCAGAGCAAAACCAGTAAAGACTGACCCCACATTCCGTAAGTGTTTAAAATATTTTATACAACTATTTACAAATATAAAATAAAAAATTAGAAAGAAGTTTCAGTTTTTTACATGCATATACAGGGTTGGGTTGTAACGGAATACATGTAACGGCGTTACGTAATCAGAATACAAAAATCAAGTAACTGTATTCAGCTCGCGTTACATTTGAAAAATGAGTAATCTGACTTACAGTTACTTTCGTAACCTGAAGTGAATACAGATGGACCAAAAAAGCATTTGAAAAAAATCGCGGGTCCGCTCAGTGAAACAATAACAACGAAACATGGAGGAAGTCTGCGTTTAAATCACGTGTGTGTGTGTATATACATGTAGGTGTGTGTGGTTAAAAACACATCAGCCTGCGGTCGCTCTTTAGCCTTACTAATGATTATTTCTTAAGGTATACACAGTGAAGGCGGGTTGCGTGAAAGGCCGTGTGTGTGAAAGGCACTGCGCGGCGCACTCGTCTTCTCAGAGGCTGAGTTAACCCTCCCGCTGCCTCCTGGCGCTGCAGAGAGTTCATGAAGTGAAGGAGGTGTTCCTTCTATAAAACAGCTGCGGGCAGCAGATACTGTGAGTGTCACGGACATGAATTCATAGATCAAGGCAGACTGGTGCACACACTCTCCTGTTTTGCCTATCCGGTGCTTAAACAAATATAGCTCTACACCCCTGGCCGAAATGTCCTTAAAATGAAGTCCGAGTTAGACATTTTAATTCATGTACTGCCAACACTGGCAGGACAGAAGGCGGGCGACACGCCCGTTCTAAGCCGTGTCCCTCACTCCTCACATCCCAAGCTGCATCCCCAAAACGTGTATTATGTTGTTGCATCGTTTCAGATGTGATGTTTCAGTTGTGCTCTTGATAAGCCATTAAAACAGTAAAAACACGTTCAGTTTCCTTTTGCTTTTTGTGTCTCCTGTTCACCAAAACATACCCAATTTGGAAAGTAATCCAAAAGTAATCTAAAAGTTACTTTTTTAAGACACGTAACTGTAACTGTATTCGGATTACTTTCAGAGCCATGTAATCAGTAACCAGTAACTGATTACATTTACAAAGTAACCCTCCCAACCCTGTGCATATACTAATCTAAACCACATTTTTTGTTGTGCTTTTTTTACCATTGCACAGCCCTACGTGGCCAACTTGATGGACCTCATCTTCGACCAAGTCTTTGTGGACCCTGCACCATTATGAGCGACCTGACAGGGAGGAGGTCATCGCCGGGTATGCTACACGATTCAATTTGGCTGCTGTCTGAACCCAACATCGACATTTCACGGATCAGGAAACCCTGCGTATCCTGAGGACAACGCAGGCCGGAATCACCACTCTGATCCTGCGTCCAAGGAAGCCCCAGCACCAGCTCACAAAGCTTCTGTAAAAATATTTAGTGTAATTTATACAAAATACAAGTAGGCTACATTTAGTTTTTTTTTATGGGTTTTTTTAACCGTTGATTTTGACAATAAAGTTCCAAGTTGATATCAAAATGTGTCGTGATTATTCATGTTTGGATGGGTAAAGAATATTCTGATTTCAAAAGCATAAGGGTGTGTGTGTGGACCAAGCGGCAAACTGTGGGGTAGAGCCGGGAAGCCAATGCGGAAGTGTCACACACTGCAGTTCATATATTGGCCGATAGGCGATGGCTGCAGAAAGGAGCAATTTCCATAGACCCCCATGTTAAAATGCCCAACTTTACAGCAGAAAAAAACATGTTTCTACCCCTGGCTTCCATACATTTTTATTATCGATATAGTAGATTCCACCTTCATGATTAGGATCTGTGAGTGAATTGTTTTCTAACGCTGACCCTTTTATTTATATTAGGTCTTAAAGGTGTGCATAAATTAGGGGCTGGTCACATTGAGTGACGGCTCGTCAAGTGCCTGCCGCTGTTAGCTTCTTGTCTCTCTGCTAGCTGCCTCCGTGAAGCTAGCTACCGGGACTCTGCCTGCTCAGCTCATCCAGGAAACACACCTTGTAGCCGGCCGTGGTGTTTGTTCCTTCATGCTTATATATCGGACTATTGTGACTCGCTCTGCGGTTGAAACAGACGGTGCATTAATGCGGTAAGTGAAATTCGAGTGCTTTTATTTATGTGTTAATGATTTTAATCAGCTACGTACTGAATGGTAGGCTTGGGTTAGCATGTAAGCTAGTGGTAGCTACATCGGTTGCTAACGATTGTTAATCGTAGCCTCCAAGTTAAAATCATAGACTGTATATATAAAGGTTAAACGAAATAGACAAGTGTTAAGTGGGATAATACTGTTGAACAAACGGCTTCTGTTTGAGGTTGATAAAATAAGGTTACATCCTTGTAACTTAGAGATATTTATTATGTAGGTAGAACTGTATGCATCGCTAAGGTTAATTTAAATTGGCTATGATCAAGTATGTAGACAAGCTAACGTTGGAAGTAGTGTATGTGAAATCAACCTCACAATAAGATGTGTGTATATTAGAATTATTAATGTCATATTCAAGATGATTACTTAGAATATTACAATATGGTTGGTTGAGCTGGAGTTCATTATTGAGCTTACACGTTAACGTCACAGTCATCTGAAGAACGAACCCAAAACCTTGTTGTTTTTATTAATTGCATTACCAAATGGGTATCAAATAAACAGTAAGCATTGGTAACACAACTTCCCAAAGTTACAGTAAAATAAAAAGTACCCTGACTCGGACAATACACGATCCAACAGAAGAGAATAAGTTATATTGTTTGTACACATGGTACACATGGTACTTTACATATATATATATACTATATATATCTGTTTGTTTAAGGTGTCCAGGTGATTGCAGACAGGCTGGACCAGAGAGTGAGAGACAGAACTGGACTCCTCACAGCAGTGAACTTCAACACAGGTACACATACTCTTTTTTCATACTGTACAAAGAATCAAGAAAGATATTGGTTTAAATGAATGAAGTATTGACTTTAATACACTGATATACATTCCATTAAACAATACTAAATACTAGATCACCTACACATCAGTTAAGTTGAGGTTTTTTTTCCATGCAAAAAGTTACATTTAGGATATTTAGCAATATGACTTTGTCCGCTTTTCTAATTTAATGTATTGAAGGCAAAGATATTTAACACATAGTGAGAACTGCTACTATTATCTCTCAATATTTCTGTAAAAAACGTGGTAAAAGTTATTCTTTCAGTGAGACAACAGAGCAAGCAATGCACTACGTTTCTGTAACAGTTAAATATTATTTTGATAATAACATATATTTCAATGTTGATGAACTTCATACTGTTCATTCATAATCTGATTGTCTTTGTAGCTCACTGTTTGAAATAAAAAAAAACATTACAAAATAATGATATCTACAGCCCCTAAACACACAAACACACCGCTTTCATAAATAACACACTTGTTCTGCAATAATATGTTTTATGTTCCTGTCATTTTGTTAGGAAAAGACATGCCTGAAAGACATGAACATTTTCTCCTTCTCTGAGGTCACAGAAGAACATCCAATGAGGAACATTAAGAGCTGATGTTATGAGATTTTAAGACCAGTACAGGACATTCACTAAGAAACTACTTTTATTGTAAAACATAGTCAGCTGATCGAATGCACCTATTTCCACATCTACACTCAATCAGCTGATTATTTCTATTTGCCCTCACTTTATGAGCTTCACATCACTTGTACCGCAGAGTTTGCAACATCACAAATAAATGGGGCCAATCTTCAGTCAGATCATGTGTAATCTAACATTTTCAGTAAGAATAATGGACAAAAGGAGTGCAAATTACAATTTATTGAAATGTGAACCAAAAGTTAATCAAATGTTTTAAATAAAAAGCACATATGGACAGAAGGTGTAAACCTATTAATGTATAGTAAACACATTTAGTCAAATAAAGTGACAGACTAGGCCTGTGCAGTTGGTATCAGCTTTGCCCAGCATGGGCTCCTCCATCAGCCCTGGTCCTCCTCGCAGAGGAAAGACCCTCAGTCCTCTCCAAACCAACAGACAGGACGTCCATCACACGGAGGTTTTCTCCCTGAAGTCTCTGCTGCTCTCTGGACACCATGCTGTCTCAATCCGTCCACACTGAATATGAGAGGGGGAAAATAATAAATGCTTTTTTAGATTGTCAATACTATTACTGTATAACTAATATCTGAGGTTAAGAGGCACATTCAAATAAAGATTGGTCTTTAAATACATTTTGTCTTTTGAATTGTTTGTCTAAAGTCAAGGATCTAGAACTGGTACTTAGTTTGAATGATACAGTCTGGTTATTATGCTGTTGGCCTCACAGGTAAGAGCACTAACTAGCTACCATCACATGTACCTTAGCTTGACTTAAATGTATTAAACGTATAGTTAAGTGATATCAAAATATAAATAACTAATGTCATGCAAACATATTAATATTTGCTTGATTCCAGAGTTGAATTTAGCACAATTGCATACACACGTTAAGGGATTTTAAGATCTGAAGTATTATGCTAAAAACTCAATAACTTAGATTATTATTTATAGTTTTGCTGAATACTTTCATGTCCGCTTACCTTAGAAACGTAAAATGTGACGGCAGTGTGCAGATGGGGAGCATGTTAGCTTAGCTTGGTAGCTTCAGCTTGCTCTGGAACTTCCAGCTCGGTGGCAGCAGGTCCCGCCTCGGCTCCGCCTATTTGCCCTTATTTGGAGCAGGCTGGAGAAGGCGGGAGTTGAACTCTGACGTCACTGTTGAGCCGTTAGTGGCCGACTCCGCCTACTAAGGGCTTCACGGCAACTCTGCAGAATCCTATGGGTGACGTCACGGACCCTACGTCCATTTATATATACAGTCTATGGTGTGGAGCAAGCGGCAAACTCTGGGGAAGAGCCGGGAAGCCAATACGGAAGTGCCACACACTGCAGTTCATATATTGGCCGATAGGCGATGGCTGCAGAAAGGAGCAATTTACATAGACCCCCATGTTAAAATGCCCAACTTTACAGCAGAAAAAAACATGATTCTGTCCCTGGCTCCATACATTTTATTATCGATATAGTTAGATTCCACCTGCATGATTATGGATCTGTGAGTGAATTGTTTTCTAACGCGACCCTTTTATTTATATTAGGTCTTAAAGTTTGTGCATCAATTAGGGCGTGGTCACATTGAGTGACGGCTCTGTCAAGTGCCTGCCGCTGCTAGCTTCTTGTCTCTCTGCTAGCTGCTCCGTGAAGCTACAGGGACTCTTGCCTGCTCAGCTCATCCAGGAAACACAACTTGTAGCCGGCCGTGGCTGTTTGTTCTTCATGCTTATATATCGGACTATTGTGACTCGCTCTGCGGTTAAAACAGACGGTGCATGAATGCGGTAAGTAAAATTCGAGTCCTTTATTTATGTGTTAATGATTTTAATCAGCTACGTAATGTAGGCTTGGGTTAGCATGTAAGCTAGTGGTAGCTACATCGGTGCTAACGATGCTAATCGTAGCCTCCAAGTTAACATCATAGACTGTATATATAAAGGTTAAAACGAAATAGACAAGTGTTAAGTGGGATAATACTGTTGAACAAACGGCTTCTGTTTGAGGTTGATAAAATAAGGTTACATCCTTGTAATTTAGAGATATTTTATTATGTAGGAGGAACTGTATGCATCTAAGGTTAATTTAAATTGGCTATGCTCAAGTATGTAGACAAGCTAATGTCATGTATGTGAAATCAACCTCACAATAAGATGTGTGTATATTACAATTATTAATGTCATATTTCAAGATGATTACTTAGATATTACAATATGGTTGGTTGAGCTGGAGTTCATTATCGAGCTTACACGTTAACGTCACAGTCATCTGAAGAATGAACCCAAACCTTATTGTTTTTATTAATTGCATTACCAAATGGTTATCAAATAAACAGTAAGCATTGGTAACATAACTTCCAAAGTTACAGTAAAATAAAAAGGACCCTGACTCGGACAATACACAATCCAACATGTTCAACAGAAGAGAATCAGTCATATTGTTTGTACACATGGTACTTTACATATATATATATATATATATATCTGTTTGTTTAAGGTGTCCAGGTGATGCAGACAGGCTGGACCAGAGAGTGAGAGACAGAACTGGACTCCTCACAGCAGTGAACTTCAGCACAGGTACAAAGACTCTTTTTTTCATACTGTACAAAGAATCAAGAAAGATATTGGTTTAAATGAATGAAGTATTGACTTGAATACATTGATATACATTCCAATAAACAATACTAAATACTAGATCACCTACACATCAGTGAAGTTGAGGGTTTATTCCATGCAAAAAGTTACATTTTAGATATTAGCAATATGACTTTGTCAGCTTTCTAATTTAATGTATTGAAGGCAAAGATATTTAACACAGTGAGAACTGCTACTATTTATTTCTCAATATTGTCTGTAAAAACGTGGTAAAAGTTATTCTTTCAGTGAGACAACAGAGCAAGCTTCTACAGTTGCACTACGTTTTGTAACAGTTAAATATTATTTGATAATAACATATATTTCAATGTTGATGAACTTCATACTGTTCATTCATAATCTGATTGCTCACTGTTAAAAAAAACAAAAAACCATTACAATTACAAAATAATTATATCTACAGCCCCTAAACACACAAACACAACGCTTTCATAAATAACACACTTGTTCTGCAATAATATGTTTCCTGTCATTTTTGTTAGGAATGCCTGAAAGACACGACATGTTCTCCTTCTCTGAGGGTCAAGAAGAACATCCAAGAGGAACATTAAAAGCTGATGTTATGAGACACTCCATCAGCTGATTATTTCTATTTGCCTCACTTTATGAGCTTCACATTGCTTGTGCCTTGTACCGCAGAGTTTGCAACATCACAAATAAATGGGGCCAATCTTCAGTCAGATGTGAATGTGTAATCTAACATTTTCAGTAAGAGTAATGGACGAAAGGATGCAAATACAAATACAATTTATTGAAATGTGAACCAAAAGTTAATCAAATGTTTTAAATAAAAAGCACATATGGACAGAAGGTGTAAACCTATTACATTTATAAGTAAACACATTTAGTCAAATAAAGTGACAGACTAGGCCTGTGCAGTTGGTATGAGCTTTGCCCAGCATGGGCTCCTCCATCAGCCCTGGTCCTCCTCGCTGAGGAAAGACCCTCAGTCCTCTCCACACAAACAGACTGGACGTCCATCACACGGAGGTTTCTCCCTGAAGTCTCTGCAGCTCTCTGGACACCATGCTGTCTCAATCCGTCCACACTGAATATGAGAGGGGGAAAATGAAAATAATAAATGCTTTAGACAATAAGAAACATAAAGTTGACTGTTGAGTTGCTCAGTTTTTTTAGATTGTCAATACTATTACTGTATAACTAATATATCAGGTTAAGGGGCACATTCAAATAAAGATTGGTCTTTAAATACATGTTGTCTTTTGAATTGTTTGTCTAAAGTCAAGGATCTAGAACTGGTACTTAGTTTTAATGATACAGTCTGGTTATTATGCTGTTTGGAGGAGGCCTCACAGGTAAGAGCACTAACTAGCTACCATCACATGTACCTTAGCTTGACTTAAATGTATAATTAAGTGATATCAAAATACAAATAACTAATGTCATGCAAACATATTAATATTTGCTTGATTCCAGTGTTGAATTTAGCACAATTGCATACAAACATTAAGGGGTTTTAAGATTCTGAAGTATTATTCTAAAAACTCAATAACTTAGATTATTATTTATAGTTTTTGCTGAATAGTTTTATGTCCGCTTACCTTAGAAACGTAAAATGCGACGGCAGTGTGCAGATGGGGAGCATGTTAGCTTAGCTTGGTAGCTTCAGCTAGCTCTGGAACTTCCAGCTCGGTGGCAGCAGGTCCCGCCTCGGCTCCGCCTCTTTGCCCTTATTTGGAGCAGGCTGGAGAAGGCGGGAGTTGAACTCTGACGTCACTGTCGAGCCGTTAGTGGCCGACTCCGCCTACTAAGGGCTTCACGGCAACTCTGCAGATTCCTATGGGTGACGTCACGGACCCTACGTCCATTTATATATACAGTCTATGGTGTGGACCTTTTTGTCGTACACATGGGTGTGTTATGCCATTGCTGTGTAGTATATAATAGTACAATGACAGAATGAAAGATTGCATAAAGCCATATACACCAGTATTTATTTCCATGAACAATATTAGCATTCGTTTTACAATTTCAGTCAAAACAAACAAACCACTCACTGCTCTATTTGTCTCAACTGTAGTCCACCATGTTCAGCTCTGTAAATATGCAACGCATTCTGCAGGGAGAACACATTTAGGCACACAGGCTCCAATCCAGGATGGTCCACCATACAGGTTACAGAGTCCTCAAGTTACTGCATCCGTCTTGACACATTGTGATAAACATATATTGAATGACATGTGAAAAATGTATTTAAACAGACAACTTAGTAAAGCTATCAAAAATGTTACCTGTGGTATCTCCATGCAGCACACATTCTCCGTTCAGAAGGCATCGTGGCGCAATTTGCACAAAGAAGTCAATAACTGAGCTTTTAAAAACACATGAAACTACACACATTGCTGACAACTGAGGTGTTGTTGGAGTTATACTTTTTATCATCCTAAGTTATTCAACTTTCCAACGGTTGTTGCAGGATGTTGGAAGAAAAGGACTGTAAACTATTAAACGCAATGAGGCCATTGTATATATGCTGAAAATATGAATGTCTCCCTTTATAAATATATATATATATATCGCTGTTTTTGCGTTACAAACTGTACACATTGCATTCTTGCTAATTAGCCAAAATATGAACGGAATAAGGAGCAGCATCGTAACAGAGTAAAATAAATAGGGACAACAGCTTGTCAGCTAACCATTCAGAAACGTCCTGCTGCAACCGAGATTTTTGCACCTCCACCAAAACCTCCGCTGCTTCAGGGTCAGTCTCTGGATCAAATTGATAGTATGCTTGAACACATGCATTGCTCTGAGATGACATGTTTATTCGACACTCGTAATCACAGCAAGCATGGTAACGTGACTCTCGCCGGCTCATGCCTGCTCTTCTGCAGGGGGGCGTGGTCAGCTGCTGCTCAGAATTTTCAAAGACGGGCTTGGAATAAAGCGAAAATGAGCGAAACGAGGCATGTCTAAAAAATGATCTGTTTGGTATTTTGAAAAATAAAATGTATAAATATACCTTATATAGGTATGGTCATACACTATATCATTTAAATATAGCATGATAGGTCTCCTTTCAATTGGAACATTTGGTCCATGTGCCAGGCACAGCAGTTGATGTGTTTTTAGAGGAACTTTGTCATTTGATTTGTTCTGCACCTGTTCCGCTATCTTGTGACATTGTGAGGGGCATCTTTCAACAGAGAAACGTTCATATCAATGATCTTATTATAAGAGAAACTGTTGATGCTTTATCTTTTGGTAATCCAGTTCAGAGGTCCATACAGAAAGGTGGACCCCTAAGTACTGTGTATCTGCGTAAGCAGTATTACAAGCAGAACTTCAGTGTTGTGGAGCCAGTTGAATAAATTATTGATGCTAAAAACAAACGTACTTTCCAATATGTACCTGTTTTGAAGTCCTTACAGCAGTTGTTAAGTAGAAGGGATATACTTGATAAAGTTGTTGAGGGACATCCAAGACAGGAGGTCACATGTTCAGGAGTGTCCTATCAGTACAAGTCTTCAAGAGATGGTTCCCTGTTTAAAGAAAATATTTTTTTCACTGGGGAAAAGCCATGAATAATCCTTAATCTATATGTGGACGACTTTGAAACCTGTAACCCACTTGGCACCTCAAGAAAGATACACAAACGTTGTGCTGTTTATTGGATATTGGCTAACTTGCCTCCAGGGTCTCACTCCTCGCTGTCATCCATCTACTTGTCAGCTTTGTGCAAAAGTGATGACGTTAAAACGTATGGTTTTGACAAAGTCTTTGAACCTCTTGTACAAGATTTGAAAACTCTGGAGGAGCTGGGTGTTTATGTCCCACAGTTAGGTGAGTCAGTTAAAGGTGCAGTGTTCAGTGTAGTGGCGGACAACTTGGGAGCGCACTCCGTAGCAGGATTTATGCAGAGTTTTTCAGTGGAATACTACTGCAGATTTTGCACAGGAAGGAGCAGCGATATTCAGTTGCATCTGGTGCTTTCAGCCTGAGAACCAAGGATCTTCATCAAGCCCATGTCAAACAAGCCCAAGATACGGGTACATTTTGTTATGGAGTGAAAAATGAATGCGTTTTCACAAAAAATCTTTCTCATTTTCATGTCATCTTTGGCTATCCACCTGATCTTGCGCATGATCTTTTTGAGGGTATAATCCCAGTGGAACTAGCTCGCTGCTTAGCATTGCTAATATCGAGAACGTTTTTCACTTTGGGTGAACTGAACAGTGCCATCGTGAAGTTTCCCTACAAATGGGCTGATAGGACAAATAAACCTCATGTGGTGTCACACACTTTCTCCAGGAGAAAAACTGTGGGGGGAAATGCTCATGAAAACTGGAGCCTTCTCAGATTTCTACCGTTTTTAGTTGGATCACTTGTACCTAACGATGAGCCTGCATGGCTGGTTCTCATGGATCTGAAGGACATCACAGACATTGTTGTTGCCCCTGTGCATAGTGATGACTCGCTAGCTTTCTTAGAAAGTAAAATCATAGAGCACAGGCAGAGGTACAAAGAGTTGTTCCCTGACATCAGGCTGCTACCAAAACACCATTATTTGGAGCACTACCCCCAGCTGATTAAGCTGTTTGGTCCAGTTGTTGGGCAATGGACAATGCGCTTTGAAGCTAAGCATAGCTTTTTTAAGCAGGTTATCAGACACACAAGCTGCTTCAAGAATGTGCCCCTCTCCCTAGCCTCAAAGCATCAGATGATGATTGCTTACCACCTGAACTCTCCATGTCTGAGCAAATCTGAACTAGAGGTCTCATCTGTATGTACTCTACCAGTAGACTTATTGAAAGAGGAGATAGCACAGGTCATCAGGCAAAAGTTCTCTGACACAACTGAGGTCCACCTTGCACAGGGTGTAAAAACCAAGGGCATAACCTATAGGAAGGGAATGATATTGGCCCACAGATCAGCAGGTGGCCTTCCTGAATTCAGTTAAATTGACCAAATCTGCATTCTACATGAGAGTGTATTTTACATTGTCAAAGAGCTCTGTGGTTGGTATAGCGAGCATTATCGAGCCTTTGAACTCACTCCAGCACCCACAAGAACATTCACCCTTGTTGCACTCAGTGAACTACTTGACACATATCCACTCGCTGACTACAAGATTGGATCAGCCCGCATGGTTACCCTGAAATAAGAGGTATGCTTGGTACGTGGGGGGGTCTGTTGTAGTTGTATATACAACTCATATATTCATTATACATTTCCATACAAACTGCACTCAGTCATTTAAAAGTAGGCTTTCACCACTGAATTTGAAATCTAATAGTGTCTGAAGTATAATTTTTTTTTTGTGTCTCTATGCAGACTAAATCGTCTTGATGATGGGAACTCCTGTGATCCTCAAGATAATCTTGACTGATTGCAGCTCTCAGAGGCTGACTCTCCCTAATGGACTCCCTGTATCAGTTGATGACCTCAAAGATGAAGTCAAGAAACAGTGTGGACTTGAGGGCAATTTCCGACTGCAGTTTATGGACTCCTTGTTTGGAAATGAATTCCTTAACCTTACATCAATGACTGAAGTAGTGGACAAAGGTACTCTGAGAGTCTGTGATGTGTCGAGGCCCACCGCTATTCTGAATGACCATGAGAGGTCTGCTGTTGCAGTCTTAAATCCCCAGATTTCTTACGCTCTAAATGACTCCTCGTCCCTGTCCAGCGGATATGTGAATACAGATGTACAGTCAATTGAGTCTACGAGCACACGATCATCTTGGCCTGCTGTTTTTCATGTGCCCAAGTTCTCCTACGATGTAGAATTAAAACTTCAGCAGGAGGGCTTAACTTATGTTCAAAATGGCACTGTGCTTATGCCAGAGCCGAAGTTGAAGTCAGCTATCCTTGATGGTTTAGTGCAGGAAATAGTGAAGTATAAAGTCTATGTCACTGATAAGGAGATGGAAGAGGTGGCACAAAGTCTGATCAAAACACATCCGTGTTTATCTGAGAAGGGGTCCTGCACGGGATGTGGCGGATGGAAGACCAGTTTAAAGTATAAACTATCCAACTACCGCACACACCTGAGAAAACTGGGCTGTCCAGAAGTGACAGTGAACTCCTTAAAAACCTGCAGGAAAGAAAAGTGCAGCTTTTGGCGGCAAAGAGAGCCGAGGTGAATTTTGCCCAACTTACCCAATTGCAGAAACTGAGGAGAGTCTGGAAGCTATGCAGAGAGCTCTACTTTTAGATACAAAGAAGAGGAACAA
This sequence comes from Pseudochaenichthys georgianus, assembly GCF_902827115.2. Lineage (NCBI taxonomy): Eukaryota > Metazoa > Chordata > Actinopteri > Perciformes > Channichthyidae > Pseudochaenichthys > Pseudochaenichthys georgianus. The sequence goes on along the minus strand of NC_047520.1, from coordinate 19,637,205 downwards.
CAGAGACATTGTGAAACTCAAGATGGAAAAGACCTTTGCACTCAGAAGACATGAAGTTGTTCGTGATGGTCCAATGGTGGAGGATTTCATGGCAAGGTGGCCTGCTCTGTTTGAAGTCTCTGAGGTAAGGCTTATCCCATGCTCGGTTTTTCATCCTGAATTTTGAAGTTGATAAAAGGAAATCCATGGGCACACTGGCATACTGCTAATATACTGTAACTGATTTTATATAATTCATCTGTGCTTTTTAACCTCATCCTGGTCTCCAGTATGTGTGGTGGTTGTTTTCTCCCTGATGTTAAACACTGATCAAATTCCTTATTGCTTTTATGCGTTTTCAGATCAACTCTGAATTCAAGAGAATCACGACCAAGCCACTACAATCAAAATTCCTGTCTCAGCTGGACCTCCACTCTGGCACCCTGATGAAGCTGTTCCAAAAGCGAGGAGGACAGCTTGGGGGAAGGCTGGAAACAATAATTTCGCAAATGGCTAATGTAAGTGATACAGGATTCTCACAATTATTAATAACCTATAAACATAAATTATTTTGAAAACAATTTTTGAGAATCACGAATTTTAGAATTGTGAAAAGTGATGCTACAATATTTTAAATTTTAGTTATTACATAATTTATTTGCAAGAATGGCACACAAAAAGTGCTCGTCTTTCTCCTTTCAGTAGTGTAATAGCTCCGCAGTGAAAGTGACCAGAGTGCTGGCTGACAGCAGCTCTAACACACAGTGCTACTTTTTGGTCCTTCGGTGCCATTTTTTTTTTACAGGACACAGATGAAGGCGCCATCAAGGACACGACTGTGGGGATTTATGTTCTTAAAGATGCTTCCACTGATGAACCGGAGGACATCGGGATCGTTCTAGAAGGCGTCAAAGTCTTGACACATCTGGATATTGTAGCATTAGCTTTTGTAATGCTGTTCGGACTAATGTACGCGCTGAATATCAGCTACCCTGCTGACCTCCGCTACACCTTTGAAGTAGTCCAACGCATTATAATGGAACTGGACTGCGGTAAGCTCTCAAACAAAGCAACTGCTCTGAAAAACAGGCTCCTTCAGTGAAACGGTTCAGAGACTGCTGCATGCAAGGAACCCCAAACAATTGAATCTGTTCTTTTTTCTCTGTTATGTTTTAGGATTTGTTGTTGTATGCTTCGTTACAACTTGTGTTTTTAACCTGAGACCATTTTAAAGACCATTGCTGTCTTTAGTGTTTGTGTTTGAGACTCTATTATAAGAAACCTGTCAATCCTGCATGTGTCTGAAATATTTTATCAAGCATCCCCCCCCCTGCTGAGAATTTAAGGAACTGTTCAGCCTGTTCACTCTTATTGTTCCTTCATATATTTCTTCTAGAGATGCCACCACAGGTCATTTTATGTCACAAATGTTCAGGTTAAAGCATAGTTCCATGCTTTAATTATTCAATGTTCCATGCTCCAGTGTTTTTCTATATTGCCTGTGCTGTAGCACCTCTTTTAATTGTTTAAAAATATATATATTTTATAAATTCTATTGTTACTGTGAAAAGGGTAAAACCCCGAATTAAACCACATAATGGAGAACTAGTTTGAATGTACCGAAGTGTGTGTGTATAGTGGTATTCTTGTTGCTTATTTAAAGTGTTTTGATAAAGAACTGCTTGATTTTGTATTTGCCTCCATTGGAAGCTATGTGTGCAATGTATTTGAATGAGAGACTTAGCAAATCATATTTGAAATTGCTTTAAACACGCATAATACCTTTTGATAATATTAGCATGAAAAATGTAAGTTAAATTTACATACACAATATATTTGAATAATAGCATGAAAAAATCATGTTAGAATTACAGGTCAAAATTAAATAAACAGAACGTGATGAAATTGCTTTAACATTTCTCAATAAAATGGCATTGCAGTAGCTAAAAAATATCATGTTCAATCAACATGATTATTTCTAGCGGTCTGATGTATATATGATGGTTTGACAAGCAAAAATGTGTCAGTTTTACACATTCTCATGGTGTGGGACCAATGTACACATTCAAATTGAGTACATTTGTTCAGTGCAGAGGTGAACACTGAACACACACGCAGAGGTGAACACAGAACACACATGCAGAGGTGAACACTGAACACACACACAGAGGTGAACACAGAACACACACACAGAGGTGAACACAGAACACACACGCAGAGGTGAACACAGAACACACATGCAGAGGTGAACACTGAACACACACACAGAGGTGAACACAGAACACACACACAGAGGTGAACACTGAACAGACACGCAGAGGTGAACACAGAACACACATGTAGAGGTGAACACTGAACACACACACAGAGGTGAACACAGGACACACACACAGAAGTGAACACAGAACACACACACAGAGGTGAACACTGAATACACACGCAGAGGTGAACACAGAAAAAAAAAAAAAAACTGACTATCAGAGATGTAACGTTATCTTTGATAATATTTCGTCTCCTCATTTTTCGTCAACGAAAGTAAAGAGAAATTTTGTCATAGTTTTTATTTAGTAAACTAAATTTTCGTCTCGTCACTTTTCGTCAACGATATTGCATGATGATTTCGTTACAGTTATTGTTTACTGCCGTCGGTGCCGTCATCGTCTCGTTTTCGTCATGGAAAAAAAGGTCGTTGACGAACATATTTCGTCATAGTTTTAGTCAAAGAAATTAACACTACTCGACTGAGGTTTATTTCACTAAAGCTGTTCCAATGTATAGCCATTGCCTTCTGGGTGAAGGAACATGTCACCCAGTGCAGAGGTGTGTCTCAATGACATGTTTGTAATAGCTTTTGGGAAGCAACGGAGGTCTACAGTCCAGAGGAATAAGATATATCAGGCTTTGGGTACGCACACAATACTTGTAAGTGGGATCAATTCATTGTTGGTTTGGCATAAGATTAGTTGACAAAATAAAAATATAGAGGATCAACAGATTTATCCTTTAAACCACCAACTTCAGAAATAGTTTCAAAGTAAATAGTCAGCAAAGTGGATCCATGATTAAGGAAGAAACATGAATTAACATTGTATGAAAATGTTGTGAAAATAGTGTTTAATATGTGGCTTTTCTTGCTAGGCTTTGACTTCATCAGATGATGATGTAGACACATTGCAAGAGAGCATGTCATCAGAAGAAGATTCAGAGTCACAGGAAGATATCAACATGAACTGTTCAAATGATCCTTTTGGAAATGGAGTAAACGGGGACATGGACAGACCTCTGGTGGCCACAGGTACAACATCAAGGGCTGAGGCATTACTGATGATCATGCCCTATGCTGCAAGGCATCACATAGCTGGATCTGCGCTTGATGATTTGCTTAAACTTATCAATTACTTGTTTGGGCAAGATGTTGTACCAGGGTCAAAGTATGCCTTTAACAAAGTGTTTCAAAATAACATGGATAAAGTCGACTTTCATTTGTACTGTAAGGCCTGTAAAGCCAATTTGGGACGTCAAAAAGGTGTTAGAGAACAGTGTCACACAGTGTTCAGGATGTAATTCACCAGTTGACCCAACCACCCTTAACAATGGGAGCTTCTTTATCAGTATCCCAATAGCCCCCCAGATTCAATACATTCTGCAAAATCCAGAGCTACAGAGCGAATTGAGCTACAGGGTGGACAGGCCAAGCAAAGCAGAACACATGATATCAGACATGTATGACGGTGACCTGTACAAAGCACTGTCAGCACCAGGTGACATTTGATCAGATCCTAACAACCTGTCGTACACGTTCAATTCGGATGGGGCACCTCTTCACAAGTCCTCCACATGTTCCATCTGGCCCATTCACCTTCACCTCAATGAGCTGCCACCAAACACTAGGTTCAAACACGTGATGTTGGCTGGGTTGTGGTTTGGACCAACAGAGCCTCGGATGCATGTTTTTCTCAAGCCTTTTGTAGATCAAGCAAAAGTACTTGCGACCAAGGGAGTGTCATGGAGAAAGGATGGGAACGTTTAATTGATTAATAGAGGTGTCATACATAATAACCACATTACTCCTGTTCTGGCTGCCTTACACTGGCTCCCTATAGAACACAGGATAGAATTTAAAATTCTTCTTCTCGCCTACAAAGCCCTTAATGGGCAGGCGCCATCTTACCTTAAAGAACTCATTATACCCTACTGTCCTACTAGGGCATTGCGTTCCAAGAATGCAGGGTTGTTGGTTGTTCCTAGAATCTTTAAAAGTACAATGGGAGCCAGAGCCTTTTCTTATCAAGCTCCACATTTGTGGAATCAGCTTCCAGTTTGTGTTCGGGCGGCAGACACCCTATCCGTTTTTAAGAGTGCGCTTAAGACCTTCCTTTTTGATAAAGCTTATAGTTAGGGCTGATTAGATTCAGCCCCTAGTTTTGCTGATATAGGCTTAGTTTGTCGGGGGACATCTTACTTCTTCCTTCTCTCTGTCTATACCCGTGTACACTCATGTTCCGATTAACCCAGCTTCCCCAAATGTCTTTCTTTTTGGTGTCTATATACGCTGGGATCCGGAGTCATGGATGATCCTGCGGTCCTGTGTCCTGGATCGCGAGCGCTGGATCTTGAGTCGTGGCTGTGGTCCTGGATCATAGGTCCTGGATGGATATCCTCGTGGATTCATCTTCCTATTATACACACATGCATTTCCAAACATTTGGACTACCTATGTTGCAAATGTATTATCTTTTCAATTTACACACGGCATCTATTGCACGTCTGTCTGTCCTGGGAGAGGGATCCCTCCTCTGTTGCTCTCCCTGAGGTTTCTCCCATTTTTCCCTTTAAAACTGGGTTTTCTTTGGAAGTTTTTCCTTGTACGATGTGAGGGTCTAAGGACAGAGGGTGTCGTATTGTCATACTGATATTCTGTACACACTGTGAAGACCACTGAGACAAATGTAACATTTGTGATATTGGGCTATATAAATAAACATTGATTGATTGATTGATTGATTGATGGTTTTCATCAGCAAATCTGTTGATTCCAAGGCAAGACCAACAATGCAGAACTCTACACAGTTCAACGGGTATTTTGGCTGTGGTTTCTGCCTCTACCCAGGCACACTTGTAAATAGACAAGTAACATACCCTGACAGAGATGCAGAGAGCATGTTAAATGACATGGAGGAAGCTCTCATCCTACAGAAAAACGTGAGGGGAATAAAAGGGCCATCTCCTTTGATTAATATGCCTTGCTTTGACATTGTGTGGGGCTTTGTCCCTGATTACATGCATGCTGTCTTGTTGGGTGTGGCAAGGCAGCATGCAGCTCTTCTACTTGAGAGCGCAGATTAGCCATATTACATTGGCGATCCAAGTACATTAAGAGTATTGAATGAGAGACTCCAAAATATCAAACCACCACACCTTATCACTCGACTTCCCAGGGTCAAGTTCTGGAAAGCGTCAGGGTGGAGGTCATGGTTGGTGTTCTATAGTTTGCCATGTCTAGAAGGACTCAGAGATGTGGAATACACAAACCATCTTTGCCTTCTTGTTTCAGCCATCTACCTGCTTTTGCAAGAGGAAGTTAGTTTTGAGCAGGTCAACAAAGCTGATGAGATGCCGTTAGAATTTGTAATAAGATTTCAAGCACTGTTTGGGGAGGCTGCCATGAGCTCAAATGTACATCTTCTGACACATCTGGCCAAGTCTGTGAAGTTGTTGGGTCCCTTGTGGGCGCACTCTGCCTTTGTTTTTGAAGATGCTAACGGGAGTCTTCTCAAGTTGGTGCATGGCACAAAGGATGTACCTAAGCAGATTGTGGGCACATTTTTGCTCCACAAATCCTTTCCATATTTCACATCCAAACACAGAGTGAGTGACTGCGTTTTTGGTTTCTGTAGTCAAATGACTGAGTACTCTAAGGTTAACAATGACAAACAATTCAGCAATACAGTGTTCTGGATGGCGGACATGTCAAACATCTCACACAGCATGAGCACCAAGCTTTTGTCGCAGCAGGCAAACAGCCTCCAGATAAAATCCTCTCACACAAGAGAAGGTCTTGTTTATACCAGCCGTGATTACAGTCGAGCAAAGAGACGCAATGACTGGTGCGTCAGACTGTCTGATGGATCTCGGGAGAGTTGCATCAGATTCTCTCTTATGATGGAGATGGAAAAAGTGAACTTGCCTTGCTTTGCATCCTATTGTACACACTTCTGGCTGCCTTCCCACAAAGGGTGTCTATGCCACACATTGCCTGCATCAGACCAGGTGACAGATCACAAATCAATCAATCAAAGTTTATTTATATAGCACAATATCACAAATGTTACATTTGTCTCAGTGGTCTTCACAGTTTGTACAGAATGTTTGGAAATGCATGTGTGTATAATAGGAAGATGAATCCACGAGGATATCCAGGACCACAACCACGACAGCCACGGCTCGCGAACCCTGGATCGCGAGTCGTGGCTGTGGTCCTGGATCATCATCAGGACACAGGACCGCAGGATCATCCATGTCTCCGGATCCCGGCGTATATATAGACACCAAAAAGAAAGAAATGTGGGGAAGCTGGGTTAATGGAAACATGAGAGTACACAGGTAGAGACAGAGAGAAGGAAGAAGTAAGATGTCCCCCGACAAACTAAGCCTATATCAGCAAAACTAGGGGCTGAATCTAATCAGCCCTAACTATAAGCTTTATCAACAAGGAAGGTCTTAAGCGAACACAAATGGAACTGATTGCAGTACATAGATTACACCACAAGTGTGTCGTCATAGAATGTGCTGAGAAAGTGTGTGTGTGTGATTTACCAAACTCAATTGAGAGAGATTAAAACATGGCAGTAGTTGTTCACATTAGGGATACTTAAATTATTTGTGAATTGGTCAATATATTATGAAATCTTGAGTCAACATTGTTAAAAAAGTTTGAATAAAAATGATCAATAAATATGCTATGGAAACAAGTAAATGTTATTTAAACATAGTTTTAGCATGCTACAAGCAATACACAGAGATTTTCCCTGTTCACTGCATTGTTCTGAGCACAATTAAAATAAATTATTATTAAATGTGAGTTTAACAGTCTGCTTTTAATCAGATTGTAATTTTAATCTGCTGCAGTAGGGCGGCAGCAAACAATTATTTTCATTATCGTTAATCTGTCCATTATTTTCTTGTTTAATCGATAGTTTTTTGTGGTCCATAGAATGGTAAAATATGCCCAAATACCAAGGTGATATCTTCAAATGTCTTGTTTTTTCCACAACCAAAACATATTCAGTTCACTGTCATAGAAGACTATAAACCGTAAAATATTCACATTTTAAAAGTGACTTAAAACGATTCATTGATTTTCCAAATAGTTGTAATTTAGTAATTGTTGCAGTGTTTTATTGATGTATTTTCTTTTAATGTAAAGATACAAGTGGTTCCTGAATTGTGTTTAATGTATTGCTTGATTATTGACTTAATGATGACATATCATTGTTTGCCATATATTTTGTGTGTCATGTCTTTAATGTAAACATTACATTACATTGCATTACATTGCATTTAGCTGACGCTTTTATCCAAAGCGACTTACAATAAGTGCATTCGACCAGGAAGACACAACCTTACTGTTAAATGACTAATGACAGTTTGTCAGTGATTGTCAGGAACACAATTGTCTGAAAATCCTATATAAAACATTCTGATATGACAGACAGACCTCTGTATTGCATTCTTATGAAAGGGAACTATACTTTAAAAGGCAAAATGCTACCATTAAAGTACTTTTACTACTACTACTAATATTGTTGACTTACTGCCTTTCTCATTGTTATAAATGTTCTTCAATTGTCCTTGAGACTCAAATGTTGGAACCTACTACTGTTGTGTGAATAAGATGATAAAAAAGGGATGTGATTATTTTTACACATGACAACATTTAAATGTTTTTTTAAACTTATTTATTCTCTCTTCTAAAGAAATTGGTGTTGGTATGCATTATTGCAGGTTTGTATTATCACCACAAATCTTCCTTATGATGACAAAACATGGGTAAAACAATGCAGAACAGTTTTTCTACACATTAGAGTACGTAAGTACTCACCCTTGGCCACCTATTCCCTCTTCCATAGGTCTGTGAGACCTGGGGTCTTATATTAAATGCTTATCTAGCCATCAGATGTGACCTTTTGTCCAGTGTTTGTCCAGATTAGCTTCCATTTGAAGGTATGTCTGTGATGATTGAGTGTTAGAAATTCAGCTGAGTGATGGAATTACACCATTGGTCGGTCGAATGCCACTTCCTGTATCCAATTCAAATGAAAGACTTCGTTTTAAATTAAAAGATGTGTTGCTTTTCTTAAATTTTGTTTGTTTGTGTTTCTTTTCCCTTTCTAAAAACAAGTGCCTTAACACTGAGCGTGGTATGGGAAAGGTTTCTGTGAAAGGAGGGAGGAAGAAATACCGAGCCATTGCTGCCATTTTGAAGAATGATATTGAATGTTAACACTAGAAGTTATGCACAAGGGAAAACTGTTATGTTTAAGCACAGTCAAAGTATTTTTTGTATTTTTGTAAAGTTGAGGCTATTGAACCATTCCATTTTGATTGTATGTTTTTGATATGAGTTATGTACTATGCAGAGTTCAGGTGAAGAACTAATTGATTTCAGTATTATACACACCTTTTAGGTGTGTAAGGAGGGACTGTTAGAAATTAAAATCAATGTTTTATGGCATAATGTTCCTTAAACATAACGTCAGTTTAAATGCTATTTTATTCTGGAAAAAAACGGAAGTTCTCAATACCAAGCTTTTATTCTGAAAATCCTTCATGACGACATCCGGGACTACAGTCCATTAGTATCATTAACCCTCTGGAGTCTAAGGGTATTTTCTCGAATTTTTGATGTTTTCTTAAATCCCCTTTTAAATGTGTTTCTTCTCACATGGCACCCCATGTGTTAAATATCAAAATGTTCAGGACAATCTCTGGTATTGCTATATATGCAAATTACTCACCTTAGAGCACTGTTTGATGAGATAAGTAGCTCAAAAGCTTAAAATGTTACATCAGATTTTCAGAAAATCTTCAAAACTCTTATGAAAACACAAATTTACTCATGTGATCGAAATGTTTTGGTGTTTTAGATTTGGTTACCAAAGTCTTAGGATCACAAAAGCAGTGAAATATTTGAATTACACTGTATATAAATGTGTAATTCATGTCTAAAATGAAAAAAAATGTATTCGAATTTTGAGTAAAACAAGTGTTTATCACTCTACTTTCACCACAGCAGGGACTGAGATACATCAGGACTGAATAATGACTTCATATTACATACCAAGGTTCATGTGATGACAAATACAAATTGAGCATTCAACCTTTTTTTTTCAACCAACAATTTATTATAAATATGTTTTTTTCAACCAACTATTTATATAAATATAAGAAACTAGAAAATCTAACTATTTACAATATTGAACATCAGTACTTTCAACCAACTATTCATTATAAATGTCAAGACAGTGTCAAGGTCTTTGTCTGTCTTCCAAGACAGTGGGTCTGGCTGCTGTGTAGGTGGGGGTGATGGTGCATGGGCTGCTGTGTAGGTGGGGTGTACAAGTGCTATACGAGACCTCCACGAGACCTCCTTGCTGGCTGGGTTGAAGGTGATGGCTGTGGTGGAGCCTTTGTGCTGAGGTGTATCTTGACCTGGTGGCAGCCACAGATGGAGGTGGAGGCTGCTGGTCCTTGGTGGTGATGGCTCTAGTGAAGGCCCTTGAGCCACAGTAGATCTTGACCTGGGGGCCGGCACAGATGGATGTTGTGGCTGCTGGATAAACGCCACCTGTGGGCCACTAGGCCCAGACAGCTGTGAAACATCTCTGTAAAACAAATAAAAATGTAGGACAACAATTACAACTAATTTCATTGAAATAAAGTTCAAGTAAAATGTTGCTCAAGCACAAATAAAAATGCACACATAAAAAGAAAGTTTGGGAGGTTGGAAAAGGAGTCTCTCTCGATCTCTCTCAACACACACACACACACACACACACACACACACACACACACACACACACACACACACACACACACACACACACACACACACACACACACACACACACACACAGGTATTTCCAGTTACTTTACATTCAGTATAAAATCACAGACACACATATATATGCTACATCTGATTACAAAGTGTCATCTGTACAGGACGGTAAAATAATAACAGGCACACATAAATAAATCTATGACAAAGTCTCATCTGTACAGAACAGTATGATACAATAATCGATGGCAAAATCATGTCACTGTAAATGTCTCCGTTGTGGGACGAATAAATGATTAATTTAATAATAATAATAATAATGAGTTCCATTTATAAAGCACTTCATATTTGAATGCAAATCCCGAAGTGCTACAAGTAGTGAGCATGAACAGTATAAATAAACATTACACAACACGGTAGAATTAATTAAAAAGCAATAAAAAAAAATAAAATAAAAATAAATAAAAATAAAAGGGTGATAAAAATGTCTAGGCAAAGGCTCTTTTGAAGAGATGGGTTTTGAGGCCTTTTTTAAAAGCCTCCACGGTCTGTGGTGCTCTCATTTGGTCGGGGAGAGCGTTCCACAGGCTGGGAGCAGCCGAGCAGAAGGCCCGGTCTCCCATAGTACGGAGCTTAGTCCTGGGGGGTTTGAGGAAATTGGAGTTGCTGGAACGGGTGGTCCGCAAGGAGGTAAGGGGGGTGAGGAGTTCCTTGAGGTAGGGAGGGGCAGTTCCATGGACACACTGGTGGGTGAGGACGGAGACCTTGAATTCGATCCTCAGTTCCACGGGTAGCCAGTGTAGTGCTTTAAGGATGGGGGTGATGTGATCATATTTGCGCACCCTCATCCGGATCCTAGCAGCGCTGTTCTGGATGTACTGGAGCTTCTGGATGCTTTTGTTAGGGATCCCGATGAGGAGTGCATTGCAGTAATCCAGCCTGGAGGAGACAAAGGCGTGGACCAGCTTTTCGGCATCAGACAGAGTGAGTGTGGGGCGGAGTTTGGCGATGTTCCTGAGGTGGTAAAAGGAGTTCTTGCACAGCTGTTTAATGTGGGCCTCAAAGGTCAGATGGGCGTCCATTTTCACACCCAGGTTGGTGACTATTGAGGAGAGGGTAATGTCCTGGCCGGAGAAGGTGATGGTGGTGATGGTGGATGACCGAACCTGGTGTGGGGTGCCAACTATAATGGCTTCGGTCTTGGAGCTGTTGAGTTTCAGGAAGTTTTGCTTCATCCATGCCTGTATCTCCTCCAGGCAGGCAGTGAGTGTGGGTGAAGGCAGGGCTGCAGAGGAGGTAGGGTTGATCCTGAGGTACAGTTGGGTGTCATCAGCGTAACAATGGAATGATACTCCATGTCGGCTGATGATAGAGCCAAGGGGGAGCATGTAGAGTGTGAAGAGGGTGGGGCCGAGAACTGATCCTTGAGGGACACCACAGGTGATGTTGTGGGTACCCGACTCTGCCTCGCCCAAGGAGACGTACTCTGTTCTCCCGGTGAGGTAAGATCTGAACCAGTCAAGGGGAGAGTCAGAGAGTCCGATGGTGGAGTGCAGACGATGGAGGAGGATGCCGTGATCGACGGTGTCGAAAGCTGCAGTGAGATCGAGGAGGATGAGGAGAGAGGGAGAGCCAGCATCAGCCGTCATCAGCAGGTCGTTGGTGACCCTGACCAGGGCAGTTTCTGTGCTGTGGCCTGAGCGGAAACCAGACTGGAACTTCTCAAATAAGTTGTTGGAGTTTAGGTGGTCCTGGAGCTGAGCAGCAACTAGTTTTTCTAGTACTAGTTGGCCAGGACTCCCGGGTCAAGGGAGGGTTTTTTGAGATGAGGTTTGATGACAGCGGTTTTTAGGGCAGAGGGGACATGGCCAGCCTGGAGTGAGAGGTTTACAATCTTAGTGATCATGGGGCTCATGGAACAGATGTACGATTTTACAAGAGCTGACGGAAGGGGGTCCAGGACACAGGTGGAGGGCTTCATCCTCCTAACGATGCCCTCAACCTCTCGCTGAGAGATGTCCGTGAAACAGCGAAGAGGCTGGGTTGTCTCAGGCTGTGGGTCAGCAGTCGTAACTGGAGGTGCAGAGGGGCTAGAGAGGATGGAGCGGATGGTGTCAACTTTGTTAGTGAAGAAGGCGGCAAAGTTGCCACACTGCTTCTCATTGGAGTCGGAGTGTAGAGGACTTTGGGGTTTGAGGAGGTGGTTTATGGTGGAGAAGAGTTGCTTGGAGTTTCCAGTACTGTTGTTGATGAGGGAGGAGTAGTACTGGGACCGTGCATCTCTGAGGGACTGTGCATAGGCCTTCTGGTGTTCATGATAGGCTAACCGGTGAACAGTGAGTCCTGAGGCCTTGAGCCGCCGCTCAAGGACACGCCCAGCTGTCTTCATTCTCCGCAGTTCGCCGGTGTACCAAGGGGCTGAGCGCGAGAAGGTGACCATCCTGGTTTTGAGGGGGGCGTGCAGATCAAGGAGACTCTTAAGGGACTGGTTGTAGTATGCAACTGACTCACTTACTGATGAGAAGTTGGCGGAAGAAAGATGCTGGAGGTCCAGGGTCATGGTGTCCGGGTTGATGTTCCTCAGGTTCCTGAAGCGGATTTGGCGTTTGGGCTTGCTGAGTGGGGATTGGAAAGAGAGCTCGATAGAGATGGTCTTGTGGTCAGACACCCCCAGGTCATACACTAGCAGATTGCTGATGGGGGCGGAGTTTGTGATGACCAGGTCGAGCGTGTGGCCCTTGGCGTGTGTGGGGACATTAACATGCTGTGTCAGATTGAGGCAGTCCAGAAGTAGCAGAAACTCAGTGCCAAAGTGGCAGGAGGGGGAGTCGACGTGAATATTAAAATCTCCAAGTATGATAATATTGCCAGAGGTTGTGCATAGCGTAGTGAGAAGGTCTTGTATCTCTGGGATGAAGGCTGAGTTGGGTTTGGGTGGCCGGTAGATCAGAAGTATTGTCAGGGCAAAGGGGGGTTTACATTTAAATGCAAGGCATTCAAAAGAGGACAATACAGGCAGGGCCAGGAGTGACAGTTCCAATTCCTTTCGGTAGATGACAGCTAGGCCTCCACCACGACCAGTGCTGCGGGCTTTCTCCAAGTAGCTGTAGCCAGGAGGGCAAGCTTCATTGAGGGTGGAGTAAACCTCTGGCTGATGCCAGGTTTCCGTGAGGCACATGAAGTCCATTTTCTCATCAGAGATGTGGTCGTGAATGAAGGATGCTTTATTACTGAGGGATTGTGTATTCAGAAGTTCTATTTTGGCTTTGGAAGATGTGGTGAATCTCTGTAGGGGCCGGAGCAGGCTGTAATCCACTCCACGTTTTCCAGACTCCTTCGTGTGTGGCGATCACGCGATGCTCTCCGTGTATTCATGCAGCGGTCTCGCGATGTTTCTGGCGCGATTTGACCCCGCCATGAACGGGCTCTGATGACGCGTCAGATGTGCGACACGACGGCAGACAGAGTGGATGGATGGAATATCTGCAACTCCGTGCTGGGAATATACAGTTTGTCTTCTTCTTGGGCTTCGGTGGATATAGCGAGGCCGACGAAGAAGTCCAAGTTGTTTAATGACTGAGGTGCCGGTTGGAGCGTTGGAGTGGTTGAAGCTCAGGAGTTGGGGAATAGAAAACCTCAACATGTCAACAGGTCGGGCGCCGAAGAAGTTTGGTAGCGGTGCTTAGCAACGAGACAGCTGGAAGGCTATCCCGATAGTATACCTCGCGTCTGGGAATGAACAGAGGATTGGGAGTCCGCCTGCTGTCACAGTAGTAGCGGGAGAGAGGCAAGCAGTCAGCCGGAGATAGTCGGCGAATTTGGGCGATACAGCAGGTGAGTCCCGACAGTGTCAGGTCCAAAACCGTCAATAATCACGAGGTTTAAGATATAAAAGCACTTGTTAAACAGACTCAAGTTTAGCCATATGGCTTAAAAGCAGGTAAAATAGCTTAAAAGCAGATAAAAACTCTGAGGCGTAGGAGAAGCGGCGAACAAACAAGCGCCAGCGTCCTCTCCAGCCACACACAACAGCTCTGTCGAGCTCTGTATCTAATTTAATCATCTACACATGTAATCTCATTTTTACACACCAAAATAACGTTAACACAGAGTAAACGTTTGCTAATGGAGTCTATTTTGTCCCAAGAAAAAGTTCATGACTATCGATAACAAATATATATCAATAAACCTATTGTTCATTTTCGCGGTATTCCCCACTATATTACTGTAATATTTACACTTACCCATGTCCAAATGGATCCTTGTTGTTGTCTTTGTGTTCTTCTTCTTCAGAAGAGTCGAAGACTTCAGGTTCTGAACATCTGAGGCTCTACTGCTGCTAGCGAAAAAAATCTCGAGTGAAGTCGGCAACTTTTTTTAGCCATTTTCTCTGTCTGTCTCTCTCTCTCTCTCTCTCTCTCTCTCTCTCCACACTGACGTAAACTGATGGGAGAAACGGGGTTTATGTTTTTTTTACTCGGTGGGTAGGTCCTTAGTGATTTCTCGATGTCCATTGGTCATTTCAGACCATGATGTCTGCCGGCTGAGATTTCCTTGACGGACACACGAATCCACCAATCCCACACAGTGTAAAGTCAAGCTGCTTTGAGCGGCCATATTGGCTGTTGTGCCCTGGTTACAGTCTCACAGGAGATACTGCTGGAAAGCTACCCTTCCGGCGATTCCGCGGATATCTGAATCATGTTTCTACTCCTTATAATCGAAAATATATGATTAATTACGTAAAATTATGCGCACTTGGACACGCCGGCGCGTCCACCGACTCCAGAGGGTTAAAGTGGCTATTGACGCCGTTAACATGTATTACATATAAACGTATGAAAGAGATGAGGAGGAGAAAAGGCATGTGGAAGTAAGCAATGAATGTAAAATGTCGAAATCCTCTGTTTAACGCGATATCGGACACAGGAGAACGAGGGGGGAAGTCCCCTACGTCACCACATCCCCCAGAGAGGAGGAGCGAACAGCCAGCAAGCGGGAAGGATGAATGCTTGTAAGCTCTCTTCTGCACGGCCATCACAGGGAGAGGAAGCTGCAGACTTTCTCTCCTGACTGAACAATATCCTGCTTGTAACATTACCGCGCCATATTTTTAATTAAAGTACATTTTGAACCTTCTCAGAGACTCCATTTAGTCTCCTTTTAAAGCTTCTCTCCTGGACGCGAGAATAACAAACACAGCATAACAATTAATTAATTAAATAAATAACATTACTACTACATTTGTCAATCAAAACCACAGTTCCTGCACATTAAACTATTTAGTGTTGAATATGCCACCTGAATGATTGTACTGTTAAATTGTTTGATTATATGAATGAATGAATGAACTGCTCCATGTATCAGATTTTAATTGATTAATTACATTTTACTCAAAGTAAATTCAATAGATGAAATCAAAACAATTTAATCTTTCAATTATTTTTGTTGAAATAAAGAACAGAACAAACCAGGTCCATAGGTCATATGAATTAACTTAGTTAATAGTATGTCGGGAGAGATCCATAATGTAAAAAATCAAACCATCCTAACCAGCTTACCAGGCGCAGGACAATCAGCTTGACCAGCAGACACCAGCTTACCTGGCCCGGTTGACCAGCCATACCAAGCTGGCCAACTATACTAACAAACCAGCAAGACCAGCCGGGCCAGCTTGTCCAGCCTGGTAAACTGATTAAACCAGCCTAACACCAGCTAACACCAGCTAAAACCAGCAACCATCTTAAGCTGGTCTAAGCTGGTTTTTTCACCAGGGAAGCTGGGAGCAAACACGGCAGCTGGAGATGGAGAGCGCCCACCTTCCCGACAGTTAACAAGCAAAGACACATTTGCACGACAATGCAAACATGTTGGTGTTCCTTGCTCGAAATCTTTGAAATACAGATTTTGATATGGCCTGTTGAGGCATCTGGGTCTTTGTATGGACAGTGTACCAGAGTCGTGCATCGGGTCGGGTGATTCGCATGGTATTTTTTTAAACGCTTTTTACCGGGTTCGGTTCTGGGTAAAACAAAGATGATGCGGGTCGGGTCGCGGGTATTGCATAATAAATATATTAAAATAATAATAATTTAGTTTAATGTTTAAATCCTCAGACTTCTCCCCCGCGGGACCGTGCATAATCATAACCTCTGCAGCGCATCAATCTGCTGCTGTGCGCGCCACATTCGAAATGGCTGAGCTGAAGCTCTCTAGTGGAGAATACAGCATTTTCAATAACACTTCCTCAAGAGCGAAATCCAACGTCTGGGAGGCTTTTGGTTACTAGATGGAGAAAATAACCAGCATCCCACGCTTTTTGAGACAAATATGCAACTAAATGTGTTAATAATTGCACGTTTTCACTACTCATATATAGGCTAGGCTATGTGGGGTCGGGTTGCGGATATTGTGCCGACGGGTCGGGTTGCGGAACTAATTGGCAATATGTGCGGGTAGCGGGGCGGGTTCGGTATTGCACGTTGCGGGTGCGGGCGGGAGCGGGTCTTGAAAATCAGACCCGTGCACGACTCTGGACTGTACACCTGACTGTTGTTTTAAGGAGTTTTATTTTGCTTGTGAGACAATGTGTGCACATATATACATATATATAGCTAAGACCATCGAATCAGTAGAACCACCACACGTGCCATACTACATCCACCTAGCGTGTCTAAATGGCAGCAGTTGACTGTAGTGGACTATAAAGTCAAATATTACGCAGATAAGTTTATGGCTTAAGCGTAAAGGGTTCCTAACTTTAAGTGATGATATCAATAAGATAAAGCCCATTTGTTCATAGTAAACTAGATAGAAATGTTATTTTAAACTGCAGTGTTGTTTTGTGTTGAATTTTCTTGACAAGATTGCCCCGCCATTATTTAAACCACCCCTGTGAGAGACAGGAGGTGTGTTATCAAATCCCTTTGTTCTTCAGGTTAAAGGTTGGAAAATCAGTTGCCATCTTGTTTTGCCCTCATGCTGAAAATAAGACACACTGAAATGCTAATTGAAAGTACTCTGTTTGTTTTTACACACTCACATGATGCTAGGCACTCCATATTGAGAAGGACAAATCATATCTCTTGGCAGAGTTGGAACTATAAAATAGACAGGTCACCATTGTTATCTGTGTGTGATTTTTCTAGCGTCCAGGAGAGAAGTTTAAAAAGGAGACTAAATGGAGTCTCTGAAAAGGTTCAAATTGGTACTTTAATTAATAAAAAGCGTGGTGATGTCACAAACAGAATATAGTCCGAACAGAAATACAGCTGTGGTTCTGGCTCTGGTCGTGAAGAAGAGAGAGCCCGTTGGCTCAGGTTGGTTGAATATATATCCTCTGCTGGCTCCTCCCTGCGGGCCGGCTCTCAACATCCGTTGTTACGCATATCAGAGGATAAAGACATTGTACATTCAATATATATCTAAACACGCCTTTTCTCTTCCTTAACTCTTTCATGACTTTTCATTTAACACATTCTAAACGCTGTAATCAATACTCCTAAAAATACAGCAAATACTTCACAGCAGTTTGGTTTCCGGTTGGTCTGAATGTTGTCACATTCTAACCACATCTGTAAACAATAACGTAATCAAATAAACTGTACCTTATCCAACAATAATAATATCTCGACGTCTATAGTTGTAGTGTTGAAATCAGTAGGTTTCGATGTGCAACATCATATCATATTGGTGCTAAATTCACCTCTATAGTAAATGGTATATTAGCCTCATGCTAACCGGAGATGAAGGATTTTCAGAATAAAAGCTTTACAAGTTCTTGTGCACAAGAACTTCTGGTTTTTCAGTGTAAAACAGCAATTAAACTGACTGTGTGTTTAAGGTGCACTATGCTCTCAAAACATTGATTTTAATTTCTAACACCATACCGTGGGAAGTTTGGTATTTGTAGGAGTCTGGTTTTGGAAGTATTTCTGCTTCGGTTTATTTGAGATATTCTTGTTTACAAGTGTGTATTGGCGTTTTTCATTTGAATATTCTTGTTTGCAAATGTGTTTTGGCGGGTTGTGGGCTGTGTTGTTTAACCATAGTCTAATTTTCTTCCCATTTTTAAGGAAATAAGCTACTTCTTGTTAAAAAGATGTCAGTTTTGCAACAGCTATCCCTAGTGGATTGAGCTGGAAATTACAACCGCGCACTCTGTTGGTAATACAGAATTATTCTTGATTTTAAGTGTTATGAATGAACACATGCGCCAATCGCCAGGATAGAATTACAAAGTGGTTTCTAATTATAAGAAACTTTACATAATAGACTTTCAAACTACACTGTAGAATATTCAAACACCAATTGATTGACTGTACACAGGATTTAGATTAGCATATCTCAAAGTCAAAACGATACACTGTACAATTTTTGTTCAACATTTCAGATTTAAAATGTTTGCATAATTTGTATCTTTTAATTTACTTTATTAATATTTTATAATAAAAAAAAACGTTCTCATAATTTTTTTATAAAAAACACTCAGATTTAAAGTTAAGTTCGGGTGACATAGGATATTATTTATCAGGAACGAAGGTGCTAGTCAGATGATTAGTGTTTCAATGTTTGCTAACTTAATAATATTCATTCGAATAGGAAGAGAGCATGTCACCGAAAGAAACTAAGTTGAGACCAGAAGCAGAGTCAGGCTCAACTGCAGATATTAAGGAAAGGGTAAAAATCAGATCAGATGCTTTAACCTTTTCAATTAAAAGACAGAAGACATGGAACCAAATAGAGAAACTGTTGGAACGGTGGCAAACAAGAGGACTGATTCCAGCAGATGTTCAACCTGGACCAACCAAAGCCCATAGAAGAGCAGTACTCGACTATGAGCATGAACAATGCCTACAAAAGCTAACTATATGGAGGGAAGCTGAAGGAAGATTTATAAGAGTTACAAGTCTGATACTCCATCTGGAATATGCCAGCCT
This sequence comes from Pseudochaenichthys georgianus, assembly GCF_902827115.2. Taxonomy (NCBI): domain Eukaryota; kingdom Metazoa; phylum Chordata; class Actinopteri; order Perciformes; family Channichthyidae; genus Pseudochaenichthys; species Pseudochaenichthys georgianus. The sequence continues at coordinate 19,618,230 of NC_047520.1, read as the reverse complement.
ATTGGCACACATCATAAATGAGGTCCGAGTAGCAGACCTGCCAGTGAGGGAAGACATAGCAGAAAAAACAAAATACACCGTAGCTTGTAGGAACAAGACAAGGAGAAGGGAGGGGAAACTTCCAGAGATTCAGGTGCAGAATAAAAATTCCGAGGAAGACAAAGTGGCAGAGGAGGAGAGCCACGATCAAGACGAAGAACAGATGAAGGCTGCTACAAATGTGGTCAGCTGACACATTGGTCCAGAGAGTGTCCGCAGAACATTGCACCAAACAACGGCCCTCCATGCAGATACCCCGGGGAGGTTTCCATGATGACGACGGAGGCAGGGGGTCCCAGAGATGTCAAAGGCGAACAGGGGTGCCAACCATGACCCAAATGCCACTGACACCCTGGCATCAACCACAACAATGAGGAAGCTCAGAGGACCAGACCACCAGGTGATGCATCTTCAGCACAAGGGTATTTTGAAATCCAGCTACATTGAGCCATATCTGTCACCACAGAAGGGAGAGGTTTAATGTAAAACATGACGGTGAGTAGCATATTGCATTTACACATAAAGCATAAAACATAGTAGAACATTTAGCAGACTATTTTTGTAATTATGAGAAGGAAAGAGATTACGAGTGATGTTGTTCCCCTACACAGAAAACTATTGTGTCCACACAGCTAGTGAGGTCAAGATGACAGGTTTCCACCCAAAAATATGAAGACGGAAAATTAGTACTCGCCCAAGACGGAGGATCCTTACCTCCTGTTTACACCGACTGCAGTTCAAGGGGCGGCGATACACCAGACGTGGAGCTGTTGAGACCTAAAAACAGAAACTCAATTCTGCTGTGGTGAAGTCTGGCTACAAAGGGAGGTGTCCGATAGGGTCGCTTGTCTCAAACCTGTGAAGAAGTCAACAAGAACCCAGCAGAACTAGAGAGTGACTGTTGGCGGGAGAACAGTGACAGAGCGACAGAGACTGGCCCAACATTCTCCAGCCAGTACATAGATGGACCCCGTCAGAAGACCGGGGCTGTGTTAGTGGAAGTGTAGTTTTTTAGTAAAAAATTATGTGATTTTCGAGTCAGATTACATTATTCTCATAAACAACATTTTATAATCGGTTAGAAGTATCTGTTTTAAGGCAATGAGCTGCAAACTAAATAACATAACACTGATTGAGAGCTTGGATGAAGAAGTTGTAGGGTTTTTACAACAGTTTCAAGAATCAGTTTTTATTTATTTATTCTTGAGTGACTTTACTGATGTATAATGTAGTGCGTAAGGCAATATCTCATTTTGAGTGAGGGGCAACAGCCCTCCATGCATGTCACCCTCTGTGAGAATAGTTCGTATTTTCCCTCTAGTTTGGAGAAATATTATTTTATCATATGTTTGTTCAGCAGTATCAAACAATCCTCTAATCCTAGAGTTATTGAGACGCATTAGCGACACCAGGGGTATTGTTTTTCGCAGCAACCAGATGCACAATACCAGGACAAAAGCCATTCCTGAAACAAGTAAACACATTTTTGTGCTAATGGCAGATTTTAGTGAATATGTTTGTATACCATCAGAAAGCCATACATCATATGATATTTTTTGTACGCCTTATGGCTACACGGAGAAGTTATATTTATTTTGTGCAACGTTATGGGTTTTACATGTCCTGTGCAGAATAGGGTAATCATTGCAATATTGATTGAGCATGTTGTGCTCAAAGGAGGGAGTGTCATGATTATACAGATATGTTGATTTCAGTGACGTTGTAGTTAATGAATAATAACATGTATTTAATAATAGGTCACTTAACGACAAAATGTATGCTGAAGCTTGGGCCTCCTCCAAGGAGGGAGTATTCCAATTTTAGATATTAGACGAATAGAAGTGATGAATATGTCAGAACTCTGAGTAATATTATCCAAGTTTTGTCTACACAGGCTGGGAAAGCTACAGAGATACCAGACGAGACTCCAGAAGAGACTCCTGTTCGGCCAGGTGATTGGGTGAGGGTGAAAGTTCACAAAGTGAGCTGATCCCGGTGTACGGAACAGTGAGAAGTTGTAATGAACTTCACACGAGCTCCGGTTTAAAGGTAAAGAAAAAGGAGCAAATTGACACCACCTCACACATGGTCACCCTTCACCGGCAACTTCCAGAACATTATTGGGAGTTAGGACTGATTTGGCAGAGCTGGAACAAAACAATAAATAAAAATAAGATAAAGATAAAAACAGCTCAAAAGACAAATTGTCTATATATTTTTATAGATTGTACACTAAAGTGAAAACCTATTTTTTTTTGTTTTACATCTGAAAAAGAGTCCAATTTTCGTATACGTTATTATAGTACTCATTATTTAAATTCTGTAACTGACACAACCATGGAGAAAATAGAGATGATGTCAAGAACAAAGCCAAACCAATTGTGGGGTCCCCTAGGGATAAGAGTTAGAATAGCATTGTTGATTGTGCTCATTACACTTGGCACCTTTCTGGTTGGATGGGGAGTACAATAAGTAAGACATGATCCATTAGTTCACTCATAGAGAATGCTCACATCACTAACAAAACTCCAGCTGTGTTTCAGAGAGTTTCACTTATCCCCAGAGCCAAAAGATCAGCTGAGCAACAAGAGGAGGAGTTAGAAATACTCCGTCCCAAAGGTGAGGCGGTTACAATCAAGATGATTCACCCCCCATATATGCAGTTCTTGTATCAAATGATGAGATGGGTTTAAGTGATGGGGATTTACAGATTAGGGGAATCTCCAAATACACTGGATCCATGTTTTAGTCTGTACCAGAAACAACCCCTGTTAAGTTTATGGACAACCGACCGGTGACCTGAGCACAATTATTGAAAATGATTACAGTAGAAACTGGCTACTAGCCCACAAGTACAGCTTTGTACTTACAAACTCCCCAGCTGCAGATTGTGGCGACATTGCAGATATGTCCAGTCACAAAACTTACTTATGTTCTAAATAACAGTGAGATTTAGAGTAATGGAGAAAATATGGGGACGTTCTTTTATAGTGTGTGAAATATGTGGTGCTTGAAACATGTAGATATTTTTAATTTCTAGAAGAAAATGGTTTCCTGAAAGAGTTATTTGGAGTAGCCATGTTACAGTGGGTGAAAGCAATGTTTAGGGATATGGCACAACCATTAGTAGACATTAATTGGGTTTAGATGACATTTAACATCTAAGACAGATAGTAAGATTATGAAAATGGAGTAGAAAGGATTGGATATATTTTTCCTCAGTGTGTTGGAATTAGCTATCGGTAATGCGTCCCGAGATCTCTCTCTCTCTCTCTGCCTGTCAGACTGCTACGACCCCATCTTCAGACAAATGACCTCACCGCAGGAGACTCCTCCTCCATCGAACAGACACAGAACCCGAGATGAACCAACAACAACCCGAGGCATCCAGAACCATCTCCACCTGAGGCATCCAGAACCAAACCAGCATGCTGACAAAGAGGCAAACTCTCATCGGTCCCTCAATCAGGACCAAACTGAGCCACGAGATTTGGCACAAGAGCAGAGTGTGGGACATGAGAGTGTGGGACATGAGAGCGGAATACGCCCTCCATGCAACAGCGTAGAGACTGAAAAGGAGGAGATGAAATGCAAAGCAGTTGGGCCACTGAAAAAAGTTACAGCGGGAGGATTCAAGAGCGGATGGACTAAGGAGAAGGCAGGACAGAGGAGAGGACAGAACCAGAGGAGTTGGCATGGGCCAGCAGAACCTGAGGGGGTCGTGGCTTGACGACCAGAGGGGGAGAGAAGGAACACGGGAGTGAGTGAGTTTACACATAAACACACTTATTAGAAAATAATCCTAAAAACACACTGAGGGTAGAACATATTATTCAATCTTTTCATCATATAAACAAATTATTCTTATAGAGATTCTTATTCATGTGAGAATTTGGGGAAGATTTAATTTGTTACAATATAGAAAGCAGACAAATCTTTATTTGAATGGAAAATGTTAAAGGTCAAGCTAGAACCAAGCCAAAGAAAGTATTCCAATCTAGAGTATTGATGTTTCCATTGTAGCATGGTTATTACCATAGGAGAACTGTTAAGGTGGAAACAACATTTGTTTGTCGAACCAGATGTAGAGTTTTAAAAAGACACTAGGCAAAGAGCGATTGCAAATTTTAATTTTGAAAAACTAGTATAATTGGGAGTACTACATACAGGGCCTTGGATCACTCATTTTAATGGTGCATATTTTCAACAACAAATATCGTTCAGGGAGAAGGGGTCGCTCAACCCACCCTGCAGATGTTTTAAATCTTACTTGCCCCTTCAGAGGGAGCGCACGGCACCAGAGTATGAGTTTTAAAAGACAAGTGCCACCACCTCCTAATGCTCATCCATTAATCAGTGATGACCTGACATTTAGAGACGTTATTTAAAAGGAGAAACATATCTGCCATGAGTGAACATTCCTGAATTGAACTACAAACCATTAAAGAAACCACTTCTGTTTTTAAAGTCCTTGTTAAAGGAGGGAGTAATTATCTCATGCTCGGGCACCCAAGGTTCCACACACTGTTAAAGGGGTTAGCATGGTTCTTCAAGGAGACCATAATTGAAGATAAATTAGTATAATGCGTTGGTGATATTCCACTGGTTTTCACACCATTTCAGGGATTTTATCACATCATTAGAACAGACCACCCAAAGCTACTGAAGTGGGAACTTTCAAGTGATGAAACTCTACAACTGTTGTAACTGACCAAAATCTTCTCCCAGAAATGACTGTCTAGAATGCCGTACCCCAGAGTAGATGTTTGGTGGTATCATGGAACTAAAACCTTGTACTCAGTCTTGTCACAGGATTGGACTGGGACCTGTGCACTAGCACAGCCAGTGATGTTTTTTATGCAGTTAATCAACATGGCGAAACCCCCCAAAGCCAGTAGGGCTAAGAGACCAGTCCCAGGGGGAGTTTAGGCTCCACAGTGCACAAGGATAGCATAGGGGGCCCAGGGGAGGCCTAGATGTTGCATTTCCATGTCCTAACGTACCGATTGATCACAACGGCCTCTTCTAGAGAACATATTACTTTCATACCTTAAATGGTATGAAAGGAGGGAGGGTACATTTCTCATGAGGAGACGGTTACAAATGCTAGCAGAACAAGACGACCCATATACAGATATTGATGAAAATGATGAGATTGTTCAATGAATGTCCAGCTGATGTGATACTTTAAATTATGAAATCATGTGAAGAAGTGATCAAACTAAAATGCTAAAATGGAGTGAATCCATTTATTCTAAGATAGTTTATTTATTCTTTATTATTTGTTCACTATTCTAATATGGTAGATCTCATGTTTTATAAATCATTGCTATTTTAAAATGGTTTATTTCTTTTCACTTTGTAAAAACAAGTGCCTTAACACTGAGCGTGGTATGGGAAAGGTTTCTGTGAAAGGAGGGAGGAAGAAATGTTCTGATGCCGAGCCATTGCTGCCATTTTGAAGAATGATATTAAATGTTAACACTAGAAGTTATGCACAAGGGAAAACTTTTATGTTTAAGCACAGTCAAAGTATTTTTTGTATTTTTGTAAAGTTGAGGCTATTGAACCATTCCATTTTGATTGTATGTTTTTAATATGAGTTATGTACTATGCAGAGTTCAGATGAAGAACTCATTGATTTCAGTATTATACACACCTTTTAGGTGTATAAGGAGGGACTGTTAGAAATTAAAATCAATGTTTTATGGCATAATGTACCTTAAACATACCGTCAGTTTAAATGCTATTTTATTCTGGAAAAACCCGGAAGTTCTCAATACCAAGCTTTTATTCTGAAAATCCGTCATGACGACATCCGGGACTACAGCCCATTAGTATCATTAAAGTGGCTATTGACGCCGTTAACATGTATTACATATAAAGTTATGAAAGAGATAAGGAGGAGAAAAGGCATGTGGAAGTAAGCAATGAATATAAAATGTCGAAATCCTCTGTTTAACGCGATATCGGACACGAACGAGGGGGGAAGTCCCCTACGTCACTACAGCTCCCAGAGAGGAGGAGCGAACAGCCAGCAAGCGGGAAAGACGAATGCTTGGAGGCTCTCTTCTGCACGGCCAGCACCTGGGAGAGGAAGCTGCAGACTTTCTCTCCTGACTGAACAATATCCTGCTTGTAACATTACCGCGCTTTTTATTAATTAAAGTACCAATTTTGAACCTTCTCAGAGACTCCATTTAGTCTCCTTTTTTAAGCTTTTTACCTGGACGCGAGAATAACGAACACAGCATAACAGCACACTAGGAATAAGTGGAATAAGTGTGCAAAAATATTGAAATTGTATTTTCGGATCCTAAGCGAGACCGCCGCCAGAGCGCGTCTCCCCATTACCTGCAGAAGGAAGCCATGCACGCAACGCAGCCCCGCTCTCTTTATCTCCAGGTGACTTTCTGCTGCTTTCCTCCGTGGTGCTGATCGCTTCACCATTTAACATTTATTTGTCATACTAATTTCCCATCTAAACTTGCAAGGCCTGCTTCTAAGAGTGACTTTGACTTGGTGAGGAGACAAGACGGCGCACCGCGTCCCTTCACCACTTCCAGATGAAACAACGAATAATGCAGCTTGCACGGGAGAAGGGTCCCCTGATGTACAGAGGCGCAGAGATCCACATATATGCGGATTACAGTGCAGAAGTAGCCAGGAAGAGAGCCGCATTTAGAGCCCCCATCAAATCCTCGCTGAGAAACGCCGGACTCGCTTACAGCCTCCTCGTCCCCACTAAATTCCGGGTTGTTGTGGACGGAACGAGGCACAAATTCTCTCCGGCTGAAGTTGCTGCTTTTTTGAAGCGCCGTCAACCTGCTGAAAACTAGATGTGTTGGACTAGCCGGTGAGTGAACTAAGCTGCTGGCTAATTAAGCCGACCGGCAAGTGGACACTGAGTATATTCTTTTGTAGTTTACGAGCATTGTGCTCCAAAAATAAGACATAAGAGACAATGTTACAAATTACTCGTCAGGAGGTAACAGTTACATATTGCTATTGCTGCTCAACTGTTAATTGGTTTCTAATATTAATTCCAGTCATGGTACCTGGTAAAAACGGAGTAAGGTTCAAAATACAGCTTTCCGGTCGGCTGTTACGGAGAGTTGATATATAAGCATGTCCTAGTGATCCCATGCGTTGCATTGCTCGCCTTAGCAGGTTACTTTTTGATTTACTAGGCTATTGGGCTGTTCCTACTTTTTATCCGCCTATTTATTTTGTACTCACTATCTTTCTCTGTTTTGTAGGAGCAGAAACAGTTGTGGTGGCTTAAAGCCCAGCTCCACTCCGCGCCGTCCGTTAGATGAGCCTGGTCAGATTAATAAGAGAAGGAGTTCAAAACACCGGCATAAAAGTTATAACAATAATCTGATTTTAATGGTAAAAAACACAATACGAAAATACAGAGTGCCCTGTAACAGAGCACTCCGGGCTCCCCGCTCCACTGCCGTGCGATACAGGTATCGGGACCAGCCAACAGAAACAGGGGGCACCGTGCATGAATAAGCAACAGTATATATGGACATTTTGGGGTGGAGAGTCACTGCTTATCTTCCTGTTAGGATTTGTCTGTGTTAGTATTTTTCGTGTCCTTTTCTATCTTTGGGTTTCCTATTTTATTTTGTAAAGTGTTCACCCCCGTTTCCTGCCTGTTTGCTTTCTGTCGGTTTCCCTCTCTGATTACCCAATTGTGTTCACCTGGTACCTATGTGTTTTCTCCTCCCTCCTCACCTGTCTCGTGTTTATGTGATTAGTCCTGGGTGTATTTAAGTTCTGTGTTTTCTGTCTCTCTTTGTCGGGTTGTCTTGTGTATTGGCTTGTCCTCGTGAGTGTTCTGTTCTGTATTTGTCAGCATAGCCTTGAAATAAAGGAATTATTTTGACTTTAATCTGCATTTGGGTCCTACCTGCTTCCTTTGCTCTACCGTAACTTTACAACCCGACCTTAAATATGGGCCCAGCAGATCCTTTTGAGCAGGAATTATTGGATTTTACGTTTTCTTTGGCTACCTGCTCTCATCAATGGATAGGAGCGGTCAGGGTTCAGCAGCGAGATGCTGCTCTGGCAGAAGCAGTCCACCTTACACTGAGGAATCAAAGTTTGGTGAAATTCTTACCTGCCAGGCTTTTGGATTAACCTCACAATTTGTTTTCCCAGTCCTGACAGACCCAGGTCTCCCAACTCCTGTTTTGATACCACACGCATTGGTGTGGTCCGTCTGGCGTCAGCCCCTGCGTCTCACCCAGTGTTTGCTACTGTCCAGGAGCCATTCGCTGGTACTCGTCTGGCCTTTGGAGGTCCACGGAGCCTCCAAACGGCTCCTAAAGGAAGGGGTCGCAAGGCCAGGTTGGCAGCACGAGCCCAAAGAGCCAGGGTTCCAGAACCAGTTCAGCCCCCAGCAGCCATGGTTACGGACCCAGTTCTGGCCCCAGCAGCCATGGTTCCGTGCCCCAGTACCATCCCACATAGCCATGGTACCGTGCTCCAGTACCACCCCACACAGCCATGGATCCGTGTTCCGGTTCCCTGCCCTGCAGCCATGGTTCCGGCTCCAGTGCCGGTCCCAGCAGCCACGGTCCCTGCTCCGGAACCGGACTTTACAGCCATGTTTCCGGCTCCAGAACCGGACCTTTCTGCCAGGATTCTGGCTTCAATTCCGGCCCCAGTCCCGGTCCCAGCAGCCTTGGTGCCAGACCCAGATGTGGCCCCAGCTGCCACAGTCCCATCTCCAGTTCCCCCTCAAGTCCCCTCTCCAGTTCCCTCCTTTAGTCCCTCCACTGGTCCCTCCTCTAGTCCCTCCTCGAGTCCCCTCTCTAGTTCGCCTCTCGAGTCCCCTCTCAAGTTCCCTTCTCTAGTCCCTCCTCTAGTCTCTCCTCTAGTCCCCTCTGGAGTCCCCTCTCCAGTTCCCTCCTTTAGTCCCTCCTCTAGTCCCTCCTCAAGTCCCCTCTCTAGTTCCCCTCTCGAGTCTCCTCTCGAGTTTCGTTCTCTAGTTCCTCCTCTGGTCCCTTCTCTAGTCCCCTCTCTAGTCCCATCTAAAGTCCCTACTGAAGTGCTGTTGGAGGTCCCGCAGACTACTCTTCTGCCGGGGGTCCTGCCAACCCCAGGTCCTGTGCCGTTGGAGGTCCCGCAGACTACTCTTCTGCCGGGGGTCCTGCCAACCCCATGTCCTGTGCCGTTGGAGGTCCCGCCGACTGCTCTCCTGCCGGGGGTCCTGCCAACCCTGTGTCCTGTCCCGTTGGAGGTCCCGCCGCCTACTCTCCTGCCGGGGGTCCTGCCAACTCTTAGTCCTGTGCCGTTGGGGGTCCCGCCGTCTACTCTCCTGCCGGGGGTCCTGCCAGCTCCTTGTCCTGTCTCGTTGGAGGTCCCGCCGACTACTCTCCTGCCGGGGGTCCTGCCAACCCTTTGTCCTGTGCCGTTGGAGGCCCCGCCGACTGCTCTCCTGCCGGGGGTCCTGCCGGCCCTTTGTCCTGTCCCGTTGGGGGTCCCGCCGTCTGCTCTCCTGCCGGGGGTCCTGCCAACCCTTTGTCCTGTCCTGTTGGGGGTCCCACCGACTACTCTCCTGCCGGGGGTCCTGCCAACCCTTTGTCCTGTCCCGTTGGGGGTCCCGCCGTCTACTCTCCTGCCGGGGGTCCTGCCAGCTCCTTGTCCTGTCTCGTTGGAGGTCCCGCCGACTACTCTCCTGCCGGGGGTCCTGCCAACCCTTTGTCCTGTCCCGTTGGGGGTCCCGCCGTCTGCTCTCCTGCCGGGGGTCCTGCCAACCCTTTGTCCTGTGCTGTTGGAAGCCCCGCCGACTGCTCTCCTGCCGGGGGTCCTGCCAATCCCGTGTCCTGGTCCTCTTCCGTGGGGGATCCTGCCGAGGCCTGTCCCACCAGCTCCGACACCGGGTCCTGCCCGGCCTCCGGCACTGTCCCGTCAGCGCCTTCCTGCCCGGCCTGCGGAGCTGTCTGGTCTTCGCCCTCGAGCCCGGCCCCCTGAGTGCAGCGGTCCTCGCCCTCGGGCCCGGCCCCCTGACTCTTCCTGCCGCTGCCTTCGCCCCTCCATGGTCCCCACCTTGGACTCTGTCTTGCCCCCGGGCCGTCCGCCCGAGTCCCCCTTTTTGGACTCCGCCTTACCCCCGGGCCGTCCGCCCGAGACCCCTTCCTGGTCCTCTGCCTTGCCCCTGGGCGGTCAGTTCAGTCCCGTCCTCCTGACCCCCTCCTCCCACCCTGGTGGCTTAGTGATGCGTCCCTCCTCCGGACCCCCTCCACCCACCCTGCTTGAGTTTTTGGATTTTGTTTTGGGATGTCTGGGATCCGTCCCTTGAGGGGGGGGGGGTACTGTTAGGATTTGTCTGTGTTAGTATTTTTCGTGTCCTTTTCTATCTTTGGGTTTCCTATTTTATTTTGTAAAGTGTTCACCCCCGTTTCCTGCCTGTTTGCTTTCTGTCGGTTTCCCTCTCTGATTACCCAATTGTGTTCACCTGGTACCTATGTGTTTTCTCCTCCCTCCTCACCTGTCTCGTGTTTATGTGATTAGTCCTGGGTGTATTTAAGTTCTGTGTTTTCTGTCTCTCTTTGTCGGGTTGTCTTGTGTATTGGCTTGTCCTCGGTGAGTGTTCTGTTCTGTATTTGTCAGCATAGCCTTGAAATAAAGGAATTATTTTGACTTTAATCTGTATTTGGGTCCTACCTGCTTCCTTCGCTCTACCGTAACACTTCCACTGGATTCTACTCCTTTAATTTCCCAGGGAAGGTTTCACACAAACTATTCTTTCTCAAACAATCAAACATTGTACAAAGATATATTAGTATTTGAGATTATATTGGCCCCAAAAATAACCTTGAAAAGGACGTGTGTGTGTGTTGATATCTTGGTCAGGGAGTGTATTGTGTGTGTGTCATTTCATTTCAAACCTTTATTTAACCAGATTGGTTCCATTGAGATCATAGATCTCTTTTTCAAGGGAGACCTGCAGCATATAGGTTCCACATGAAACATAAAACAATAAAGGACATTATACATTATATTTACAGGATACATAGTTATAGACATTTACAAGTGCCCATTGTATCAGCAAGCATTTCATTTAGCCTAGCTTTAAAAACATGCAGAGGAATGAGATTGCTCAGTTTCAATTCTTGCTGAAGATTGTTCCAAGCAAGTGGAGCTGCGCACATAAAAGCTGTCTTACCTAAGACAGTCCTTGCTCTTGGCACAACTAACAAGACTACATCATGTGACCTCAGACAATAGCTGCTTGCAACTCTCTGTGTTATCAGAGAGCAGATATAATACGGGAGTTTACCCAACAAAGCTTTATAGATAAATGTGTACCAATGACTGAGCCTCCGTACAGAGAGTGATGGTAAACCTGCCTTGGTATACAGTGTACAGTGATGTGTAAGCGCTTTACAATTTGTGACAAATCTCAGAGCACTGTGATACGCAGCATCCAATTTGCTCAGGTAATTGGCAGGTGCATTCATATAGACCAGATCCCCATAGTCCAGCACAGGTAAAAAGGTCACAGTGACTAGCCTTTTCCTGGCCTCAAGCAAGAAACAGGACTTGTTTCTGAAAAAGAAACCTAGCCTAACCCTCAGTTTTTTAAGCAGGTTATTGACATGAAGTTTAAAAGAGAGACAATCATCAAGCCAGATACCAAGGTATTTGTAACAGGCAACAACTTCAAGTTTTGTTCCTTGCGTAGTTACAATATCTAAAACAGGCTCTGGTGTCTTTTTAGCTTTTGAAAAGAGCATTACCTTGGTTTTATCCACATTTAAAAGAAGCTTTAATTCAGAGAGCTGAGTCTGAATAGTGTTAAAAACAGCTTGTAATTTCACAGCCTCTTTAATGGAGGGACCTGCACAATACATCACAGTATCATCTGCATAAAAATGTAAAGTAGCTTCATCCACATTATCACCTACACTGTTAATATATATGGAGAATAAAAGTGGTCCTAAAACAGAACCTTGTGGTACACCATTAGAAATGTTTAACCATTCAGAAGACAATCCATCAAAATGAACACATTGGGACCTTTCAGAGAGGTAGTTCACAAACCACCCCACTGCATTGCTGGATATGCCAATACTGAGTAGCCTCTGCTTTAAAATGCGATGATCAACGGTGTCAAATGCTTTGGAAAGGCAATAAACAGAGCTGCACAACTCTGCTTATTATCTAAAATAGTAGTAATGTCATTTACCACTTTCATTGTCGCAGTGATGGTGCTGTGTTTCTTTCTGAATCCTGACTGATGTTTAGACAGGATATCATTTATACATAAAAACTCCTTTACTTGTTCACTCACTAAGCGTTCGAGCACCTTAGCCAGAACTGACAATTTAGAGATTGGCCTATAGTTATTTAAAATAGTTGCCTCCCCTCCTTTCAGTAAAGGCAAGACATAAGCAGACTTCCATACTTTTGGAATTGTGTTCGTGCTGAGGGAGAGGTTAAAAAGAGAAGTAAGAGGTGGAGCAATAAAATCTGCAGCTATCTTTAAAAAGAAAGGTTCTACGTTGTCCGGGCCAGCCGGTTTCCTAGGATCTAACTTGGATAATGCTTCATGAACAATACCAATAGTTAAAGGAGTAAAACTGAAAGGGTTTTCCAGACCACATTGTTCAGAGTCAAGGATTGGAGCGTTCACAGGAGCCACACAGCCAAACAGAGAGCCACAAGACACAAAATGCTCATTAAAGCAATTTAGCATAGTAGCCCTGTCTGATATAGTGTCAGATGCTGTGGTAAGGCACGGAGGTAGCTCATTTGGGATATCACCAGTGGAAATCGATTTTATGGCTTTCCAAAATTTCCTAGGATTATTCAGGTTTTCTGTGGTAACCGACAAATAGTACATTGATTTAGCACTTTTTATTTGAGATGTGAAGCTATTTCTTAGCTGCCTAAAATGTAGCCATTCTACCTCTGAGCCTGATTTCCTAGCCTTAGCCCAAGCATTATTTCTCTCATGAAGGAGACTGGACAGCTCAGCAGAAAACCAGGGATTGTTTCGTCCCTTCACTCTAAATTTACGCAGAGGTGCATCTCTATCTATAATTTTCATAAAACCAAGATAAAAATAAGACCATGCAGTTTCTACATCAGCACACAAATTGATTCTACCCCAATCAAAATCAAACAGATCATGTAAAAAACCCTGCTCCACAAAGTGTTTTTTGTCTCTTTGTGATGATACGTGGTTTAACCTTTTGGACCTTAGTGTCCCTAATTGTGGCTACAACACAGTGGTCACTCACATCATTAGCAAATACTCCCACAGATGAGTATGTATGTGGAACATTTGTTAAAATTAGATCAATTAAGGAGGATTTATTTGGGGACTTAATATTTGGGCGAGTAGGACTGTCTATAATCTGGGTAAAATTCAATGAGGTACACAGGTTTTTAAAATCCTCTGACACAGAAGTTAACCAGTCCCAATTAAAATCACCAAGCAGCACTATTTCCTTGTAGGAAAGTTGTGATAACAGTTTTGCCAATGACGATAAAGAGTCCTTGACAGCCGAAGGGGCCCTGTAGCAGCCCACCACCATGAGCTGTTGACCCTTTGTTACCTCAATATTCTAAAAATTCTAGCTGTTTACTAACAGATTTGGAAACCATATTAGTTACACAAAACTTATTTTTCACATAAATGGCAACGCCACCACCTTTTTTAGGCCGGTCAGTACGATATACACTGTAACCATTTAAGTAAATGTCAGAGGCCAAAATGGATTTATCTAGCCACGTTTCTGATAAGACAATGACATCAGCATCAGTCGAACTCGCCCAAATACGGACAAAATCTAATTTAGGTAACAGACTACGCACATTTAAATGAATTAAACCTAGCCCAGATCTAGATATAAAATCAGCAGGAGTAGCTATTTGACTAATACTGCTCGGTGGACCTGGATTTGGCTGTACATTTCCTGATAGTAACAACAATAAAAATACCAAGCACCTTTTCCTCTTAATCAACACACATACATTGTCAGCTGTTCTAGAGTCACCAGCAAACTTCGCGAAAGTGAGATTAGAATTTAAAAAACAATTCTGAAGGACCATCGTGGCAGGCATGTGAGAAAGACAAACATTTTCCGAAATGAATGTCCGTGACAGTGCAACCAGCAATTGTTTGTGCAACACCTCCGAAACTGTACAGGGGATGTCCACTGCGGGCGGCAGAACATACCCGAATCCAGTAGATTGTTCAGGACGACTAGCGATCTTCTCCTTGTCCAGCACAGCCAAGAAAAGGCACAGCAGAAACACGACACCCGCCATTCTCCCAGTCCAGCACAACAGTATCCACGCTGTTCCCGGAGCAAGGTGGATCCAGGCCTCAGCTATAGCAGCACAGCAGAGTAGAGAAGGTAATCCCACCGCGTGTCTGGGAAAGTGTGTGTGTGTGTGTGTGTGTGTGTGTGTGTGTGTGTGTGTGTGTGTGTTGGTATCTTGGTCAGGGAGTGTATTGTGTGTGTGTGTGTGTGTGTGTGTGTGTGTGTGTGTGTGTGTGTGTGTGTGTGTGTGTGTGTGTGTGTGTGTGTGTGTGTGTGTGTCAGGGTGTCTGGGAAAGTGTATGTGAGAAGGTTTATATATATAGGATTACTTAAAAACAGTCCCAAATAATACATGTTTACTGTTTACTTACTTACATGTTTACTTTAATACAGTTTAGAACAATATCTGTTTGCTTTAGTTATTAACGCGTTAACTTGACAGCCCTAGTAAAAACACTACTATGATAGCTATCACTCAACGTCATTTAATTGTGGGAGTTGGATCTGCCTCGGTGGAGAGCAAGCATGGCCAGTGCATTCAGTCCTGTAGCCGTCTTGGCAGCAGGATTCAAACCCTTTCTTCCCTGACTCAGCGAGTGCCCCATGTTCTCATTTCTGTGGCAGGTTCGCTCTCTCTGGTGGCCCCTTATAATTCACTGCCTGATACTCTCTCCCTCACTATAATCCTAATGTAAACCCTTTCCAGGTTGTAACCTAAAATGGACGCCCACGTGCTTACTCCTCCTCATGCCTTAAAACTAAAATAGCGGCCCACTTTAAATTAATTAAGAGAACACGTGAATTGTAAATAAATATGGAGACAACATAACAATTTGGAATGAACTTTTTATTGGGGTTACAAAGGTAAAAAACAGGATTAAGAAAACACCAATGGATACTCACCTGCTACGGAGGTGTCACGAAAGTTACATGGGAAATAAGCCCCTCCTCCACCTCTATATAAACAGCGTGTGGAAGCCCTTTCTGGCTCACTCTGTCCTGATGCCGCGCAGCGAATGCATCTCTCTTGCTCACCTGTACACGCGTATAGCTGCATATCCTCCTGAATGCTGATCCTCACACGCACAGCTACATGTTCCTATAATACACACTGTTTGGATTTGATCACCTTGCAGGGCTATCCTGGGGTGAGATTGTTTAGTTATAATAAGCTGAAACAATCATAGACTCCTGGGTTTACTACTGAAGATGTGTATTAGAATTGTTAAATGTGAGTGATAGTGAAAACACTACTATGATAGCTATCATTCAAAGTCTTTTCATTGTTCTTGGGGTCTAAGTTGGGAGTTGGATCTGCCTCGGTGGAGAGCAAGGATGGCCAGTGCATTCAGTCCTGTAGCCGTCTTGGCAGCAGGATTCAAAGCCTTTCTTCCCTGACTCAGCGAGTGCCCCATGTTCTCATTTCTGTGGCAGGTTTGCTCTCTCTGGTGGCCCCTTACAATTCACTGCCTGATACTCTCTCCCCCTCACTATAATTCTAATCCTAACGTAAACCCTTTCCAGGTTGTAACCTAAAATGGACGCCCACGTGCTTACTCCTCCTCATGCCTTAAAACTAAAATAGCGGCCCACTTTAAATTAATTAAGAGAACACCATCCATCCATCCATCTTCTCCCGCTTATCCGTGGTCGGGTCGCGGGGGTAGCAGTTCCAGCAGAGAGCCCCAAACTTTCTTTTCCCTGGCGACATCAACCAGCTCTGACTGGGGGATCCCAAGGCGCTCCCAGGCCAGCGAAGAGATATAATCCCTCCACCTGGTCCTAGGTCTACCCCTTGGTCTCTTCCCAGCTGGACGTGCCTGGAACACCTCCCTAGGGAGGCGCCCAGGTGGCATCCTAACTAGGTGCCCGAACCACCTCAACTGGCTTCTTTCGACGCGAAGGAGGAGCGGCTCAACTCCGAGTCCCTCCCTGATGACCGAACTTCTCACCTTATCTCTAAGGGAGACACCAGCCACCCGGCGGAGGAAACCCATCTCGGCCGCTTGTATCCGCGATCTCGTTCTTTCGGTCATGACCCATCCTTCATGACCATAGGTGAGGGTAGGAACGAAAATGGCCCGGTAGACAGAGAGCTTTGCCTTCCGGCTCAGCTCCCTTTTCGTCACAACGGTGCGGTAAAGCGACTGCAATACCGCTCCCGCTGCTCCGATTCTCCGGCCCATCTCATGCTCCATTGATCCCTCACTCGAGAACAAGACCCCGAGATACTTGAACTCCTTCACTTGGGGTAAGGACTCATTCCCTACTTGGAGTGGACAGTCCATCGGTTTCCTGCTGAGAACCATGGCCTCAGATTTGGAGGTGCTGATCCTCATCCCAGCCGCTTCACACTCGGTTGCGAACCGATCCAGTGAGTGCTGAAGGTCGCAGACCGATGAAGCCATCAGAACCACATCATCTGCAAAAAGCAGTGGTGCAATCCTTAGTCCACCGAAATTAAGAGAACACGTGAATTATAAATAAATATGGAGACAACATAACAATTTGGAATGAACATTTTATTGGGGTTACAAAGGTAAAAAACAGGATTAAGAAAACACCAATGGATACTCACCTGCTCACCGTGACATACGGAGGTGTCACGAAAGTTACATGGGAAATAAGCCCCTCCTCCACCTCTATATAAACAGCGTGTGGAAGCCCTTTCCAGCTCACTCTGTCCTGATGCCGCGCAGCGAATGCATCTCTCTTGCTCACGTGTACACGCGTATAGCTGAATATCCTCCTGAATGCTGATCCTCACACGCACAGCTACATGTTCCTATAATACACACTGCTTGGATTTGATCACCTTGCGGGGCTATCCTGGGGTGAGATTGCTTAGTTATAATAAGCTGAAACAATCAAAGACTCCTGGGTTTACTACTGAAGATGTGTATTAGAATTGTTAAATGTGAGCGATAGTAAAAACTAGGGCTGTCAGTCGATTAAAATATTTAATCGCGATTAATCGCATGATTGTCCATAGTTAATCGCACATTTTGTATCTGTTCTAAATGTACCTTAGAGCAGTGGTTCCCAAACGATCAAAGGACAAGTAAAGATCTCAAGGCACACCTATTGTGCGAAATAGCCCTTATAACACGTCAAAACAATCAAAGACTCCTGGGTTTACTACTGAAGATATGTATTAGAATTGTTATATATGAGTGATAGTGAAAACACTACTGTGATAGCTATCACTCAACGTAATTACATTTTTCTTGGGGCCTAAGGTGAGAGTTGGCCTGCCTCGGTGGTGAACAAGGATGGCCTGAGCACTCAATCTTACAGCCGGTCCCCGGCAGTAGGATCCAAGCCTCTTATTCAGCCAGTGCCCCACGTTCTCATTTCTGTGGCAGGTTGGCTCTCGTTTTGAATAAGATTGTAATCCTTCGTTTCCCTTTTATTAAAAAAAGTAAAACTAATCCGATTACATGTAACTAAGGATCAGGCTTGGAATTTCGTCATTTTAGGGACAAGGCCATTTGGCCTTCCCGTTCACATTTTTTTTAAGGGCACAAAGGCCACATGACAGGGCACAAAGGCCACATGACGGGGCACAAAGGCTGTTTGGTTCAATTACGCTGGTCAATCAACATGACTGAAAAGTGTAGCACTAACGTCAACACCAGTCGTTTTACAAATGGCTGAATAGCAATAGTGTTTCTTAAACGTATACGTTAAGTTCAGCCATAAACCACATAAGTCAGTCAGGGGTAGACAGTAAGGGTAAAATGGTATTGTCACTGGCCCCATCATTGTAACCACTGGCCCGGAGCATTCGTCCACCAAAAAAAAAATCGACTAATAATGAAGAAAATTAACACATTTGTTGCAATAATTTATGCACTAACTACATTACTACTTGTACTACAACATTTTAATCATCATAGTTCTTCCTCATTTTCCTCAATTGTTCATATTTGGTTTATTAAAATAATGATATGTGGTCATTGTTAAAAAATGTCTGCTATTATTATGAGAATTATTATTTGTATAATGCACTTTCTGCCTTCCTGTCATTAGGAGTTAGACATGTAATGGCTATATGTAATTGATTTGATTAGAGCCTTCATTATTCTAAACTGCTGGGACATTTCGCCAATACCTTTATATGGTCTACTCTTCACTTGTCAGCATAGGTCGGCATTGATGTACAGAGCCGACAGAAGACCTTGTTTATGCTGGCATCATATTGAGAGGTGCAGTGACGCGTCCTAAAACCAGGAAGTAAGCTGCTGGTTCCCTCCACAGAAAGCAGTGGGATTTCTCCACAGGGTTTTGGAAAATAGCTGGAAATAAGGTCTGTGGAAAAGGTCTGTTTTGTTCAGCCGGATAATCTCCACATGTCTACCCTACTTTTATAATTTTCGAATCATAAATCTAATCGATAGATTATAAAAGGGTTTTAGGACGCGTCACTGCACCACTAGAAGCCAACTCCATCGATCAAGGTCGTCCCTTCGGGTCGTCCCTTGTAAAGTCGTCCGATGCCTTCCATTTGGTTCCGTAAGAGGATAACCAAAGCGAACAGCGCTTCAATACAATCGGCCATTGTTGTTGTTGCAGTAAACGGTGACGTCATGACGCAGCATGGGCAGCTCTGGGGCGCCAGTGGGCGGTGTACAGAGCGGGAGCTGAAAAGGGAAACCGGAGCTGAACCAGAAAAGCTCCCGCTCGGAGCTAGAAAGTGAAAAGCGCTGGTGTGAAAGCCGCAATAGTGCCGCAGACTGTATGTATCGCGTTGCGCTACTTTGCAACTGGCAGTTTTCTGTATGCCGTGGGGGATGCAGAGAATCTCAGCAAAAATACAGTCTGCAGTGCTATACATAAGGTCGCACGTGCTCTGACAGGGCTCGTAGAGTCCTTTGTTGTGTTTCCTGGCACATGTCCCACGCAGACGATCAAAGAGAGATTTTACAGCATGGCAGGTATATGATTATATCTTTACAGTGAATGTTGTTTCTATGACGTACACCGTTCTATAATAAATGCAGCCTACTATTTCATAGGGTTTCCCAGGGTGCTTGGCTGTATTGACTGCACACACGTACCGATCTCTACGTCCCTGGGAGAAAATGAAGGCGACTATGTCAATCGCAAATCCATCCACAGCCTCAACATTCAGGTACATCTTGCACATTCACTAGAACACACATTGAAGTCTGGGTGATTAAAGGAACTCACATTTAAATATTCACACAGTACATGTTTCACACTTGGACTATCTTTATCTACAACATGGGCTCATTGCAAATGAACACTGATGCTACACTGACTATTAGACCCTCCAGGAAAACGCGGGCTAAAATCCTTGATTATGCGATCAAACATGCAGGGTTTTATGTGATTTTATGCGGTGAAATTGCGGGAAGTTGCGAAATGTGCGGAAAGTTGCGAAATATGCGGGGGGAAAAAATATTGGGCTGTCTTATTTATTTATTCTCTCTCACACACAACCTGCCACTAACGTTAAACCCCTTTACTATTCAATTAAACACATTCAATGTTTATTTATTGTAAAAGCAATTGGGCTATTTTAATCACACACACACATTTCTCCGCCTCATTCTGTTTTCATTTACTCGTTCGTTATCTGACCAGCTTCAATCTTGTAGGCTTCTCACCTCGTTTCTTGTAGCCCTCGAAAGGGTTTTGGAGGTCGATGCCTCGGTGAACGTGAGTTGTTTGGCTTTCTTGTCCACAGCAGCAGAAAGCATTTTCGAATGTTTGAATGAATCAAAGTGGGTCGTCACCGTGGATTTTCTCTTATGCTCCAACACAGTTGCACGGGGTGCAGAATAGTTTCCCCCCACTTTCGTGCAAGACATCGGGGTACTGCTTTGCCCGGTCTTTAGCAAAAATGTTCGTCGGTAAATGAGATGGATTAGATTTTTTCATCTTGGTGTTTTCTCTCTCGTGTGAGCTCCACACGTTCACTCTACGGTGTTGTTTACCTTCTGTGATGCGCGAGCTGATGACGTCGCGTCAACATCACTTCACGTCAAGAGGGGTTGACTTTTTTCCCCCTCAACTTTGTGTGGAAAAATGCGGGGATTATGCGGCTTTTTGATAAATATGCGGCCTTTTACAAATCTGCGCCATTTTGCTGATTATGCGGTAAATTCTGCGATCGCAGAATCGCGTTTTTCTGGAGGGTCTAGACTATGATGCTCTTTTTGTGGAAGTAGGCTTTTTAACCCCAAATGCTTTTGCAGGCCACATGTGACCACAGGGGTATAATCACCAGCCTTGTGGCAAAGTGGCCTGGGTCAGTTCATGACTCGAGGATCTTCGCAGAGTCTTCACTGTGTCACAAACTCAAGCAGGGTATGGCAACTGTACATTCTTATTGTTTTGTGCTTCTTAAACTGCCTTTTGTGGTACTTATGGAAATGTTCCTTTATCTTCAGGGCTCTTCAGTGGAGTGCTGCTCGGGGACAGGGGTTATGCCTGCCAGCCATTCCTTATGACCCGTATCCTGACCCTGGTGAAGGGCCACAAACCAGTTTCAATGTGGCCCATGCCAAAACCAGGGTCCAGATCGAAATGACATTTGGCATACTGAAGGCCAGATTCACCTGCCTGCGGGGCTCAGAGTGGCCCCTGAAAGAGCATGCCGCATCATTACGGCCTGTGTTGTGCTGCACAACATTGCCACAATGAGGAAGGAGAGGGCCCCTCCTGCAGACCCCCAACCTCCTGATGTGGTAGACCCCCATCACCCTGGACTACCCTACTGGCAGGGCTGTCAGCGATGCCATCTCATTGACATTTGCACAATAAAAAAAAAATAACACACAGAGAGAGAGGCCTTGAGTGATTTATGTTGGAGTTTTTATTTTCTCAGCCATTCCTGAAGGAAAAAGAGAAAAAAACATATTTTCTGGTTAACTTTTTCTGTAAAAAAAGAATTGGTCTTTTAGGTATCCTGAAACATAAAGTTCACCTTATGCACCTTTCATTTGACTTGAAAATAAATGATCGAATGTTACACAATTACCTGTCTTTCTCTGTCCAATTTCTGCACCTCCAACTTTGTCTTTTTTATTAGCAGGGCATTCAGTTCTATGCGTTGGGCATTCATCTGTACAGTTTGCACTAGGGTCCGTTTGTATAGGGCCCTCACAGAGTCTGCTTCAGCCTGAAACACATATATGTTGCTTTAACATTCAAGCATGGCTCACTGCAAGAAAGCTGACCATTTTATAACGTGCCTATACTTTTACATTTAGTTTAATGAATTACCTGTCGTGTGGAGGCCCTGGAGGTCCCAGGCTGCGGGGGAGGAAGAGTTCCTTCTTCCTGCAAATTGAGCAAAGCAAATATATTTTCAATAGAGAGTAGTTATTTGTCCCATGTCCCACCACCATGTGCAAGTAATCAGAAAGAATCAATTAAAGCAACGTGTCCACACCCTCTCTATCTGTGTTAGGGCAAATTGAAAACTTCATATCATTGGTAATAAAATACTAAAGTGTACCGGCAGAGCGCTCTCCGAGTACACAGACAGCGTCTCATCGTCATCCAGGCCCTCCTGAAAAAACAAGACATGTAAATGGTCGATGTTAGCCATATTCAGTGACCATATAGGGTGACATACCAAAGGTTACGTTACCTCTGTATTAGGTAGTTGGTCATTTTGGGGGTGGGGCAGCAACACCTGCACGTTCTCCCCATCATCTGCAGAACAATAAAATAGGCCAACATGTTACTTACTCCCACACAAATAGATATATAACATTGTGTTTTATAGCATCCCAGCTATTTATAGATCCCTGACTCTTACCCATGAAACGGTGGTGGGAGCTGCTGCCACCAGGGTCTGTAGAGACCCCCCCTTCCACCCCTACCATCAAGGGCCGACCCACATGGCTCTGAGGGCCAGCTCCTCGGCAGGGGTGAACCCATTTGGAGGAGGGCCCCCTCCTGTCTTCCTCTGCTCCGTTTTTTTCTTGTTGGCTGCAAGTAGTGTGAACAAATGTGACCGCTTTCCTTTACAGTTATGAAACACACACCAATTGAAGCAATACAAAACGTGTATTTCTATTTTTAATATCTCAAAAGAGGGAAACTTACCAGATTGAATGATGTTCTTATATTTCACTTTAACTTGTTCCCATGTCCTTTTCGACCCGCCGGGGTTACATCTGAAAAACGAAAACAAAATGTCATGTAGCCTACAGCTTGAATTAAAAAAAGTTCTAGAAATTAAAAGGATTACAAAAATATTAGTCTTAAAGTCCACTTGTGACCCTCGGTCGATGATATTATAATGGAAAAAAGGCTGCCACTCAATGATCAATTTGGTATTTTAATGACTATGTATCCAATAAACTAGATTAATTAATTAATTAATGTGGAAGCGCCAGATTTATTTTTGTACATGACTGCCGTGTATCCATTACACTTTTTAAAGCTGTGCAGCTCTGCACGCTATTGCATATATATATATATATAGGCGCCTACGTTTTTTACTTACGCATTCATGGAGTCTGCAATCTCCTGCAAACTTTGCTTGCGCCGTTTGGCAGCCACAAGTGTGCTACTTTTAGCCTGAATTATTTGTTTCAAATCCTCGTAGCGGCTCATGATGATTGTCTGCTCCTCCGCAGTGAAGTACATTGCTCTTGGTTTCTCCATGTCTGTGATTGGTCGAATGCTCCAGATCCCGCTCCTTTCATGTGAATGCGCATCTCGCTAGATAGGACACGGCTGGCTTGAGCGATCCACTTGATAACCAGCGTCGTAGTACAGTTTAGCGAGAGCGCGTATGTTTTGGATTAGGCCAACCAGCTAACTCAAACATATCCAGGTTACGTTGAACCGGCTTCGTAGGACAGGCCCCAGGTGTCCTTCCCTAAAAACAAAAATAACAACAAAAAAGACATTATTGCAGAGCAAGACGTTGTTTTTCACAAAGGACATTTATGACTTTAAGTTATGTTGACATTTTTATTTTGGTTTCAAATTAACAGTGTACTTCAAAGACAATAGAGGGCGATCATGTTAAATATGCAGATAATTCATAAACAATTATTGTTGCAATTAATATAAGAATACAAAGTAAAATAAGATTATTGAAGCTTGCTATTTAACAAGTATGTGGGGAAATGTCCCATCTATGATAAAGACTTAAAGGATTAATTGCACACAAATGTGATAGGTTGCTTTTAAAAAAATGATTTTAATGTTGCTCTCCTGGCAAATTCTTCATTTGGCCTTTCATCGATTTAAAAAAAAAAAAAAAAAGGTCTATACCCATGAGTGAGTGCTGTAGTGATGACACTCAAAGTGTTCACTGCAGAGGAGAGAAGAAACCTTAGGGGTCCAGCACAGTCCTCTGATTGACGCTGTGTTTCTGTGTGTGTGTGTGTGTGTGTGTGTGTCAGGCTCTCTCTTACCGGGTAAGATCCAACCAGGCAAGGTCCTTCTCTTCTCCTCCAAATGACGTCCTGGTCACGCCATAGAGTTCCTCTCCAACCTTAATGCTCTGCAGGGTGAGGAACACTAACAGCTCTCTAGGGCCATCTGGGAAGGTCTGGTCAAACCTTTTGGCCTTTAGGTTGGGACGCTTCCTGGAGTGATTCAGGAAGCATCCATATGTCTCCACTTCAGGGTGGCAGTCACAACGCGAGGAGGCGTCAATGCACAACTCCTTAAAAAAGAAGCGGTAGATGGAATCTTCCCTTCGACGTCCCTCAGCTACTGAGATAAGGGTGCCGTGGTAATCGCACACGACATCCCCTTTGTCCATGGGACATGTGGCGACTACACCTTCAATACGAACATAGAGAAGGGCGTTAGTGTTTATGGAGACATTCAAATCAAACCTACCTTTTTTAAATGAACCTGCATTTCACGCACTATAGGCACTCACCTTTGCCCTTCAACCCCCCAAAGTCCCAGGCAGCAAGCCCACGCCAGCTCTGCTCTGAAACAGAGCGGATAAGGCTCTGACTGGATGTTGGCGCATCTCGAGAAGTGACCCATCCACCCACAACACCCTGTACGGAGGGGGTGTTGCTAACCCAGCGCTCCTTGCTGAGGGCTCGTCGCACCGCCTCCTCGGTCGCTTTTGTGGCTTGCCTGCCTATTGCCTGACCTGTGTGTGACGAGTTAAACGAGTGAGCAGTGCAATCAAGGGAACAAGTAGAGGGGAACACAACACTGCCTGAGTGCAAAATACTTACTGATAATGTAGGATGCACACTCCTCCACTTCCTATACAAGGGCCTGTGTGCAGTGAAGCCGGCCCCTCCACACAGCCTCTTACTCGTTGCCACAGAGTGCAGAGAGGACGGAAAGACCTCCAAAAACCTGTCCCACTGAATGCCCACGGTTACAGGCGGTGTTGGCAGGCTGGAGGGGGAAAATAAACACCATGTCTATTAACGCTACTGCAGGGCCGCTCACTGGCCAACAGTTCACCCTACATGGGAAGGACACAGCGAGCGGGCATCTGATGCAGTTGAAAGTGGGCCTCCACTCTGCTGTATACCAATCAATAGTCTAAACATAGTGAAGGCAGTATTCTATTGATCCCACAACATAATTGACCTCTGCAGGGTTAGCGCACATAAAACAGTACGGTTTCCTTTTATATTGCTCTGCATTGAGCTTTTCTATATCTGCCATGAGTCCCAAAGTAATAGACAACAACAATTACAGCGTTTTTGGAGTTCAAACTGTGAAATCATTAAATAATTTTACATCATCACAGGAAGTTCCCATATGGCACCCCTCTACTCAAAATAACAGCCAGCTGACTCGTCTGAACACATACCTGGCCGGTCCTGTGGAGGTGGAGGGCGTCTTGGAGGAGGAGGGCGTCTCGTCCACCGCAGCCCCAGGTTATTGTGGCAAATACCTGTGTTGATGGAGGACTGCTATGAGTGCCTTGGCAGTATGCATGTTTGCAAAGCTCTTATTCCCCAGTTTGAAACATGCTCGTTGAGTAAGTCACTCACTTCTTCCTCAGGCGCTGCAGGTCCGAGTAGAGGTTGGTCAGTGGGTTGCCGCCACAGTCCACAAAGAACCTGCCCTGCCCTGAGGTCAGGCCTTTGGTGGCTTCTGCCCTCACATGGCAGAAATAGCACTCCAGCAGCTTCAAAGATATGGTGGAACATGCACATGAAAAAAGAGACAACAAAAACAACTCATCATAACTCTGTTCAACCCCTAATACACAAAAGACTGTCGTCCCATTTCAAGAATGATATAATGACCTACCTCGTCCTCTTGCTGGCTGAGGGGGAAGGTATGCCCTGCCGCCTTGGAGCTGGTTAGCCGGATGGTGGTACCGTCAGTCCCTGTGGTTCTCTGCAACCAGTCATGCACCTGTGAGGGTGGGAACACCAATGTTTAGGTTAACAGGGGGCAGAATGATTTGGTTCACACGCATGCACACACCCATATATTGTACTTTAGTAAATGTAGAAGTACCAGAGAATTATATGTTGCAGGTAAAAGTCTTGCATTCAAAAATGTTACTCAAGTAAAAGTAGAAAAGTATTATGATCAAAATATAGTTAAAGTAGCGGCAGTCAAAGTAGTCGTTGTGCAGATTGGTTCATTTCAGAATAACATATGATGTGTTTTATAATGATTGATCATGAAAGTGTTCTCAAAGCTGGTGAAGGTGCAGCTACTCCAGGTGGAACTAAAGTATGATATAATAATAATACATTTATTTTGGGGGGCGCCTTTCAAAACACCCAAGGACACCTTACAGGGTTACAGATTTACAATTTACATTTACAATTTTACCTTACAAATTAAAACAGTCGATTTAGTGAAGTATCAGCCGGGGTAAGACAAGACAAACAACAGGAAATTGACTACAAAAGGACACAGGGTACAGATTATAGAGAAAATGCCAGTTTGAACAGGTGGGTTTTGAGTTGGGTTTTGAATGTTGTTATGGAGTCAGACTGTCGGATGTGTCGTGGCAGGGTGTTCCAGAGTCTGGGAGCCGAGCAGCTGAAATCTCGAGCACCCATGGTTTTTAGGCGATAGCTTGGGACGGTGAGAAGTCCTACGGACGAAGAGCGGAGGGTGCGGGAGGGGGTGTACTCCTGAAGGAGGTCAGAGATGTAGATGGGGGCAAGGTTATGGACAGCTTTGTATATGAGTAGAATGTTTTTGTAGTCAATACGGTAGCGTACAGGAAGCCAGTGTAGCTGAGTGAGAATGGGGGTGATGTGGTCGGATGAATTGGTGCGGGTGATGATCCGGGCAGCAGAGTTCTGGATTATTTGCAGTCTATTGAGGAGCTTGATGGGAAGGCCAGTCAGAAGTGCATTGCAGTAATCAATCCGGGATGTGACGAATGAGTGGACCAGGATTTCAGTGCTGGGTTGGGACAGAGATGAGCGGAGTCTGGAGATGTTCCGAAGATGAAAGAAAGCGGTGCGGGTGATGTTTTTTATGTGTGGTGCGAATGAGAGGGAGCCGTCCAGAATGACACCGAGGCTTTTCACTTGGGCAGAGAATGGTATGGGGAAGCCGTCGATGATGATGTTTGATGCTGGGGTGATATGTGACTTGGTGAGGGTGGATTTGGAGCCGATGAGCAGGGCCTCAGTTTTGCTACCGTTAAGCTTCAGGAGGTTCCTGTTTATCCAGCTCCTGATGTCCTCAAGGCATGTGGTGAGGGAGGTTGGGGGGAGGGCAGTGGTGGGTTTGGAGGAAATGTAGACCTGTGTGTCATCGGCGTAGCAGTGAAAATTAACCTCATGGTGACGGAGGATTTTGCCCAGGGGGAGGAGATATATGATGAATAGGAGTGGACCCAGTACTGACCCCTGGGGGACACCCAGTGAAATAGCACTTTCTTGTGACTTATGATTACCGAGTTGTACAAACTGTTGTCTGTCAGTGAGGTATGATGAGAACCAGGATAGTGCAACACCAGTGATCCCAATGCCAGCCAGGCGGTCCAGGAGTAGTGGGTGAGAGATGGTATCGAATGCAGCGCTGAGGTCAAGGAGGATGAGGATGGTGAGAAGTCCGGAGTCAGCTGCACGGAGGAGGTCTAAGGTCTAATATAAGGGTTGATTATCCAAATATGTGAAGTAACTAAAGGTATTAACAGGGTTCGTACGGTCATTGAAAACCTGGAAAAGTCATGGAAATTCAAAATGCAAATTCCAGGCCCTGGAAAAGTTATGGAAAACGATGTTTTTCCCAAAGTTTTGGAAAAGTCATGGAAATGTAACTAAAGTTGCGTCAAATATAATTTACATTTTATCTAATCGCCAAAATAATCTGCGGTCGCAAGCTGTTATGTGCCATCATGACGCGCATGGTATTATTTTTTAATATATGAAGCGCGAGCTGTGTGCTCGAGCCTTCCTGCCTGTCGGTTGAACTCTGCTGCTCCGGTATGACGGTCAGCTACATTATCTACGGTGCGTTCGTTAACTGTGCGTAGTCACTGTGGCACAGACTGCACCGCTGGTGAACAGCTGTTAGAACGGGCCGTTCAGGTGTTCAGAACAGAGCGGCAGAGCGTGATGTGAACTGAAATGTTTTTCTGTCACAATATCATTACGGAATCGTTGAGCTAGCTAGCTAGCATACATTGTCACTATCTGCTAATGTTAGCTTTAGCCTTCGTTTTCTAATAGTTTTTTTCATAGGCTATAAACGGAGGTGGTATAAGTATAGATATTGTGCTAGAGTAAAAGTAGAAGTACTCAGATCTTGTACTTGAGTAAAAGTAGAAGTACTCAGGTCTTTTACTTGAGTTAAAGTAGAAGTACTCAGATAAGTAGAAGTACTCATATATTGTACTCGAGTAGAAGTACTCAGATCTTGTACTTGAGTAAAAGTGGAAGTACTCAGGTCTTTTACTTAAGTAAAAGTAGAAGTACTCAGGTCTTGTACTTGAGTTAAAGTAGAAGTACTCAGATAAGTAGAAGTACTCATATATTGTACTCGAGTA
Organism: Pseudochaenichthys georgianus; assembly: GCF_902827115.2. NCBI lineage: Eukaryota > Metazoa > Chordata > Actinopteri > Perciformes > Channichthyidae > Pseudochaenichthys > Pseudochaenichthys georgianus. Next base: position 19,589,946 of record NC_047520.1, on the reverse strand, counting down.
GAAGTACTCATATATTGTACTCGAGTAGAAGTACTCAGATCTTGTACTTGAGTAAAAGTGGAAGTACTCAGGTCTTGTACTTGAGTAAAAGTAGAAGTACTCAGGTCTTGTACTTGAGTAAAAGTAGAAGTACTCAGGTATTGTACTTGAGTAAAAGTAGAAGTACTCAGGTCTTGTACTTGAGTAAAAGTAGAAGTACTCTGATCTGGTAGTAAAAGAAGTACTCAGATCTTGTACTTGAGTAAAAGTATAAGTACCAGAGTGTAGGAATACTCAGTACAGTTACAGTAAAAGTCCTGCATTCAAAATGTTACTCAAGTAAAAGTAGAAAAGTATTATCATCAAAATATAGTGAAAGTAGCGACAGTAAAAGTAGTCATTGTGCAGATTGGTCCATTTCAGAATAATATATATGATATGTTTTATAATGATTGATCATGAAAGTGTTCTCAAAGCTGGTGAAGGTGCAGCTAGTCTGAAGTACTTTGTAGACTGCAGGGTAGCTGGTGGATTTACTCCAGGTGGAACTAAAGTCTGATTGAACACTTGATTAGATTTCACATCATTCATCCACATCTGTAGAGTAACTAAAGGTATTAAATACATGTAATGGAGGAAAAGTACACCATGTACCTCTGAACTGTAGTGGAGTAGAAGTACACCATGTACCTCTGAACTGTAGAGGAGTAGAAGTACACCATGTACCTCTGAACTGTAGAGGAGTAGAAGTACAAAGTAGCAAAACATTGAAATACTTAAAAAAAGTACAAGTATCTCAAAATTGTACCCACGTATAGTACTTGTTGAGTTTATGAACTTAGTTACTTTACACCAGTGGCTATAAAGATAGAAAGACTAAGCCTTGCACAGGCATGACAATACATTTTCAAAATGCTCAACAGTGCTGCCAGAATTATAAACTGACTGCTACACAATTAAAATAAATGCTTTTATATATTTCTATTAGATGTGACTCTTTGGCGTTTCTGTTATTATTGACACTGCTGCTTTCAGGGGGTCAGGGGTCGGGTCCTTGCCACCTTTTTCATACCAGCCTCCCTGACTACAGTTGCTTTAGCGTGTAGAAGCTAGTAAGCCTACTATTTGATTTGTTTTAGATAGGCACAACATGTTTCATATGCAGACCTTATTTTCCTGTTCCATGTTAAAATAAACCATTTTCAGTGGGAATTTGTTTTTGGTCATGGAAAATGAGGTAAAGGTCATTGAGAAGTCATGGAAAAGTCATTGAAAATCATTGGTGAAAAAGTGTATGAATCCTGTATTAAGCACATGTAATGCAGTCAAATTACATCATTCACCTCTAAATTGTAGTGGAGTAAAAGTACAAAGTGCCTTTGTAACCCTAACCCTTTGTATGGACAGTGGACTGTACTTTTAATGAGTTTTATTTTGCTTGTGAGACAATGTGTTATATGACAATATTATCGTTTATCACAATAATTTTCAGGAACATTTATCGTCCAATAAAATTAATTATCGTGACAGTCCTAACGGTACTTCAATACATGTACTTAGTTACTTCCCACCTCTGGTCAGAAGCACTTACCTGGAACTCCACCACTGCCTCTTTAGCAGTGTTGGGAAAGTTCACTTTCTACATGAACTAGTTCAGTTCACAGTTCATAATTCAAAATGTTGAACTAAAGTTCATGGTTTCAAAAATGAATTAATTTATAGTTTATAGTTATTTTTTCAATACGTTGCTGCGAGCTATTATTTGTCTCCTGTACGATGTTAATGGGATTTGGGTGGTAGTGGATCTGTTTTGGCTCTCTTTTTTATTCGCCACTCGCACATACCGTGAAAGGCTAGTCGTGTGCTTATTCTCAATGTGCCGTTTAAGGTTTGTTGTCGACGTCGTCGATGTACGGACTTGCTTTTTCAAACCGGGCGGACACAGTTTACAGGCAAACGTTTCATTTTTTCCGTCTGAGTCAGTACTGACTTTAACGTAAAACTCTTTTAAATGCTCATACGCCTACGCCGTAGAGCAGGGGTGGGGAACCTTTTTCCTCTCAAGGGCCATTTCAATTTTTACAATATCCTCAGAGGGCCGTACAAGTTATTGACCTCTGCTTAAAAAAACTAAAATCACAGCCCATTCATTTCATTCTGTGCAAAGAAAAAGCAACCTCTTAATCCAGATATCTCACCATGACTCGCGTATGCACGTGCAGGGTGTGGCGTGACCACCAAAACAGAAAGATATGGACACAAGATGTGTGCAAATGTATTTAGTTTCCTATCCATGTGAACATGATTTAAGTGGGGGGGGGGACCTAACCTCCTCTAGGGGGGTCCGGGGGGCATGCTCCCCCGGGAAGATTTTTTTTTAAATCTTGAAGTTAAAAGCATCAATCTGGTGCACTTTGAGAGCAACATTAGGAGATCTATGGACACATCTCTCAACACCCAGATGAAACAGAACTGGAAACAGATTTACTTTTAATTTATGGATATTTGACAAATCACTCCCCTTTCAAACTGTATTCTTCTTTATTAATAACTGTCATATAGTATTTTATACCTGTTTACTTTATTCTCTTATTTTTTTTATAACTAATGATCATATAAAGATGTGCCTTTACCTCACTGGTTGTAGACAAAGCTTCTTATATTCGTTAGCATAGCTAGCTAACCAGATGCTAATGATAACAACACAGTTATTGACTGTCTGATCAGTATGACATATGAGCAGATCACCACTGGGTTTACAACTAAAGACACAGACACGCAGAAACTGCGGCATGTGTATGGACTGCAATTTCTGAAGTGCTGGAGTGGCGTTCTGGTGCTCTCCGTCAGAACTGCACCCCTGTCAGTCGAGACATATACCACGTGATGACACGTTAGGCTCGTGTTGTGTTCAAGGACCCTGACCTTGGCCAGGAAAAACAGGCACTCGCTTGTTTAATTTTGTTGCGGTCTAGATTTTTTTTATTTTTTGCGTGTGTTTATAAATTACCTCGAGTGCCGTACCAAATTGTCTCGCTGGCCGTATACGGCCCGGAGGTTCCCCACCCCTGCCGTAGAGTCTCACTCTGAGCGCGTGCTGCTGCAGCTGCTCTCGGCTTCGTCCATACTAATTCATTCATTCATTCAATGCTCGCCGGTTCCGCGGTTCCACATTGTTTGTTGTGAGGAGTCTGATATATTTAGTATATTTATATTTTAGTGCGACAGCCAGGGGTGACAGGCGCGTACGCGTCACAGGCAGCTTGCTGTTGCCAGATAGGGTGGTTTTCCGCATTATTTTGAAGCCTGTTTATGGTGTGTTTTAACGGGGTTTTCGGCTGAAAAGGCATATGAAATCTGGCACACTTTTGAACGCAGTTATAATACAGTGCTGAGAATGAACGCACTTTTGAACGCCGTTATACAGCGCTGAGAATGAACGCGTTCTCAATTACGTTCATCTAGCGGAAATACAGTACGTTCAGTTCACGTTCGCCCAAAATATGAACGCGTTCATGAACGCGTTCAGGTACATCACTGCTCTTTAGGTAGCTTGTGTCGAATCAGAAGAGCTGTGACACAGTAGCTACGGTAGGCCGTGAGGTCCGATCTGGGTACTCTGGCCAGAAACCAGACGGGACTTTATATAGCCCACTTTGTCCTCAGCTGCAACCAGGATGTCATTGCTTTGCCTAACACACACACACACACACACACACACACACACACACACACACACACACACACACACACACACACACACCTTGTGCATAACATAATACCAAAAACAACATACATAAAAACATATACCTCATTGTTTGTTCAACAAATATATATAATACAAAAATATACACGTACCCACACGCCGCCGCCCACACATGCGGACCACCCTTGTAGCCTACAGATAAATTATACATCTACTATGCTCATATACTGTATACTGTTATGGCTAGATTCCCCAGAGTAAAGCCAAAACATAAAAGAGATGGACAACAGGAGTAAGGTGCAAAATGAAACCTTCCTTTAGTTAAGGTTTCTTAAACATGTCCTTGAAGTGTGTCAAAGTGGATATGTAGGAGTTAGTACAATAGTATAGCAAATGGGTATAGTCAAAAATTGTTGCCTGTGCCTGGCTGTAAACAAAAAGAAGTGCCAATGCACATGCAGCTCAGACATTCAATCAATGCCATGTGGTCGAACCAACACATGATTCTAATAGTCATTATGAGAGCACTTGTATTAAATAACCAACTTCGAGGAAAACAATATCATGCACAGTAATGTCAATCACTAAAATGAATGCAATAGTGAATTGGCCACACATCTCTGTGTCCTTATTATTGAATATTAATATTTCATATCATTATTTAAAATTATAATATTAATATTATATCATTTAACTTGGAATATCATGAGCTTATGACTCTATCCTAATGCAATAGTCTGGCCAGCCCTGCAGCCCGTTCTAGGTTCTGATTGGCTGTCTAGGTTGTCAATCACAGCCGTGGGCATATTATACTATTGGTAACATCGCTAAACTTACTAACTGATATCAGTAGTTACTTCGGCATCATTTTAAAACGTTTATTACAATTAAATCACGGTCAAATATGTGCATCTTTTTGTAGTTGTAGCCCCTAGTTGAGCATGCTCAGCCCGACTCAGCCTGGTTGTTCCTGGCCCTAAAACCACAATTTGATGGGGCCAGAAAAACTGTGAATTAGGACCCACTAGCCGCTACTAGGCCAAGTGGAAACGCAACCAAAAACGGGCTCGGCACGCTTAAAGGGTTCAATGATTGTTGTGAGCTCTACTATGCTAGAGGGCATAGCATGCCAGATGGTACTTTCCTCTCTAGGATTCTTTTCATTTGGGTTACCTCATGTCCGAGGTCATCTATGTTGCATTCATAAATAGAAGCAAATGCAAATAGAGCCTGCTCTTCGCAAAATGTAACGCTTGAAGAATTCAAGGCTTGGATCCCCATCATTATTTCACAATTTGGTTTTGAGAATCGTCTATTTAGCTCACCGAGCATGTTATCAAGCACAGGGTAGAATATGCTGGCACACAAAGTGTCCTTGGTCTGCTCAGAACGCGCACCTACTGAGGACATGACAGGATGTCCATCTAGCATTCTGCTCTGTCTTTCTTTTTGGAATAGGGTCCGTCTCAACATTGCATTTTGCACTTGTATTCAAGACTTCTTTCCAGAGTCCTTCAAAGTAGGTTTCATCCCTGTAGTCTTAAACGTTTCACGAGGGCTTCAACTAGATCCACAGCTGAACACAAATCAAGAGTGCGAGACTGTAGAAGGTCAGAGATATCTTGCATCTCCAAAAATCTTAGTGCATGTCACTAAAAGGCCAATAAACTGCAGGTCAATTTGAGCGAGCAGGCCACGTGCATCAACACGTCTATCCCCGCTGTGTTCTGCAGCTATTTCCTCAAGGACACGAATAATAGCAGGTAGTCTATCTAAGACGGTACGGCAAGCTATATGCCGGCAAGCCCACCTTGTTTCACTCAACCGTTAAAGCTCTTTCGGAGCTCCGGCATACATTTCTTTGTGAATGTTAAGCCACCTCGTGTGAACATAAGAGCCAGACACAAAGACAGAAAGTCTCTGCAAAAACGCAAAAAAGCATTCAGCTTGTGGGACTGCTTTAACGTGTCAACGAGAACCAGATTAAGGCTATGTGCATTACAATGGACATACAACGCCTGCTTTGCCACCTCCTTAATTCGAGTTTGAACGCCGGAGTGCTTGCCACTCATGACAGAAGCACCGTCGTATGCTTGCCCAACCAGGTTACTTTTGTACTCCAGGCCATATCTCTCAAGGACCTGGATTATTTTTTCTGTCAGTCCTGCAGCATCAAGGCGGTCTGCAGGCTCAAAGTGCCAGAAGCTCTCTTGTACAGCTCCTTTATAATAATATCTCAGCACTAAAGAGATCTGTTCCTTTTTTTGTATCTTTAGTTTCATCTGCCATTAGGGAAAATACCTCACTTTCCTTGACCTCGTTAATGATGGAGGAGCGTACCATTTCAGCTAATGTATCCAAAATCTCATTCTGAATTTGGTGGCTAGTGTATTTTGCATTGCGAGGCCTGTGAGTTTATTTTTGATAACTGTGTCATGGTTAGCAATCACATCTAATATAGCCAAGTCCCCTGTTGTCTCATCTCTTGTCTCCCTATGACCCCTTTATGAAATGTTTTGGGTTGCTGTTAACAGTCAAACTTCCGCTACACTTTTTATATCAGTACGATTTTCTTGTATCTGCTTACTATGTCCTTTAGTCAGGGTACTCATTAAAGATGCTTTCACTTTGTCTCCTCTCTCATATTCCTTCCAAGCCACCATTGCATTTGTGTGAGCCTCTCCCTTGACATGTTTAGTGAACCCTCCATCTCTGAATTTTGCCTTTTTCCAGTTCTTAAATCCCAAGGCTGAAGTAAACACTGAATCTGTGTTTGGGAGGCCAACATGCCTGCATGCAAAACAGTGTGCAGAGTCCTGGATCTGAGAATACTCGAGCCATGAGTGAACATTGTACCACGAGGCTTGAAAGTTTCTTCGTCTGTCGCCCTGGAGTGTCCTGGGAAAGAGTTTCGGGTGTGGCTGGACTGGTTGATCGGCTCTTGATTTGGAAATGTCGGTTTAAAAAAAAAAAATAAGCATCTTTATCAGACCTATCCATTAATTATCCGGCTGCATTAAAACATTGCCATTGTATCAGATTGGACAAAACTAAAGTACAATTCAAATATTCAGTATTTGTGGAAGAGTCTGTATACCTGGAGGTCCACTTGGGCCACTGGTACATGGGGGCTCATCTCTCTCGCTCTCTGAATCTGTATGCGGTGCTTGTACAGGTATTTTGGAAACATCCAAAAATAAAAAGCATCAGATTTTAAGGTGATTAAATCATTTTCCAACAGGTTATATAATGACAGTTCTACAGTATTTGAGTTGGGGTCTTTGCAAAAAGAATCTGTGTCTTTAAGGTGGTGAAACTATTTACTTAAAGCTTTTAAAATGCATTGTCAACATGATGTGAATATAGATAGAACACACTAGTGGATAGTGCTGCGTACCGGTACGCCGAACCGGTACTGGACTTGTAAAAAGTTTCGGTTCAAGTCCGGTTAAAACCGGAACGTCGGGAACCGGTACTTACGTATATTCTCCTTTTTGTTCTAAACCATCTAAAACCTTCCATAGATCGAGATATTTGCGCTGAGAAAAGACGAAAAACATTGTTTTGGTTTCTGATATGGCGGCCATTACTGAAGTCTCGCAAAATATCGCAACTGCTCGCGAGATCTGTGTGGCGTCAAGGGAAGCTGGCTTAGACATAGTGGACACTGACAGCGTGGGATGCTGGTTGCCATATTTGGTAGTGTAGCTTACTGACAGCGTGGGATACTGGTTGCCATATATGGTAGTGTAGCTAAGCTAACTCCTAAACACAATGCCGCGGTGCTTTAAATCCAGTAAGGTGTGGGACCATGTGACGAAACTGCCGCTAGATACTGCGAAGTGTAACCTGTGCGGGAACGTGATCAAGTGCGCTGGGGGAACATCGAACATAGCGAGGCACTTGAGGAGAAACCACAACATTGAAACAACTCCACATGCGGCCTCAGCCACATTGGCGGCGATGTTTGGCGACCAAAATAACAACGATCGAGGTAAGCTGAACAATACTTTTTGGAGGATTTTCAGTTCAGGAAATAGGCATTCTTAGCATTATAGCAAGATATACTAAATCAAATCAAGTTTTATTTATATAGCACATTTATAAACGATTTTTGGTCGAGCCAAAGTGCTGTACATAAAATAAAAATAGCCTACAGTAGAGACACTTTACAGCAAATACAACAGCACAGATTGTTCAGAATATCAGTATGAGAAAAACGACACACTCTATCCTATTACATACTAGTAGTAGCATCGGTCCGATTAGCCGACTAGGGCGTTTATTCAGCGTCATCTTTTATTATTATTATATATATATATATATTATATATTAGTATTATCAACTGATTCTTAAATACAACATTTTTTTTAAATCATGGCAAGTTTGCAACGATAGGTATTATGAAATCTATGATAGTCTTATTTATTTTGCATGATCACCTGGCAAGATAACTAATAAACAAGTAATAATATATTAAAGATTGCTTATTTCCTTTATTATTTACACAGTAACCCTGAGAAAGTAGGACTATGCTTTGGTTCAATTGGTTAATCAATTTTATTTTGCTTTCAGCCCAGGCCCAACCTCCACGTGCCCCACAGCCCCCACCTGCGTCCCACACTGCCACTACTGGGACACCTGCCTTACCATCACTAGATTCATTACCGTCAAGTTCCACTTCCACTGTGGCCAGCACTAGTACTACTGTAACGCCTTTCACCTTGGCAAAGCTTACCAAGATGCCTGCAGAGAAACAGCATAAGATAACCGGCAGATTGTGTCTTTACATTGTAAAATCACTGCGCCCATTCTCCATCGTGGAAGACACATACTTTTGGGCATTCCTAAGCGAGCTGAACACATCCTACAAAGTCCCAAGTCGTGGAGAAGTATCAGAGAGGTTCCTCCCCAAGATGTACGAAGCAGCCCTTCTCAATCTCAAGACTGAGCTGCAAGAGGTGGAGTACGCGGCCTTGACTGGAGATGGTTGGACATCTAGGGTGGCTGACCATTACTTAACACTGACTGTCCACTACATGAAAGGCTGGGAGATGAAAGTAAGAGTCCTACAAACGTTGAAGGCAGAAGTTTCCCAGACAGGGGACAACATCGCGGCCGAGATTGGACAGTGTTTGGAAGACTTCAGCCTCAAGGGCAAAGTAGAGGTAATGACCACTGACAATGCAAAAGCCATGGTCAATGCTACTACCAGTGCAGGGATTCCACTGTCTCTAGGATGTTTTGCCCACACTCTGAATCTTTCCACACAGAAGGCCATGAATGTGCCAACTGTAGGCACAATGCTAGCTGTCATCAGACCTCCCATCATATTTTTCCGCAACTCATATGTTGGCAAGATTGTGCTAAAGGAGAAACAGAAAGCGCTGGACAGACCATCTCACAACCTAATCCTGGATTGCAAAACCCGCTGGAACAGCTCTTACATGATGGTCGAGAGATTTGTGGAACAGTACCCAGCAATAGTGGCTGCATCATTCGATGAGAGACTTAAGAAGAAAGACAGCTTTAAGAAGCTGCAACGATGCACAGAAAAGGACATTGAGAGGATGGAACACTTCCTGGAGTTGATGAAGCTCCCTTACATGATAACTGTGGCCATGTCATCTGAGAAACGCCCAACATCAGGACAGGTGCTCCCCATGATTGACAAACTAGAAGTCCATCTGGCTGTAAAAGAAGAAGATGAGAAGTTCATCAAAGACATCAAATCAGCAATCAGGAATGATCTATCTACCCGGTACCAGGATAATGCAAGGAGAGAATTCCTTCAAGAGGCTACCGCCCTAGACCCCAGGTTCAAGGGTTCCCCTGTTGTGACTGTGGATGTGTGGGATCAGATAACAAACTAAATCGAAGTTGCCCAGGCCCAAGTACAGGTGAAGAAGGAAGCTGAGGAGGGGGGAGCTATGCCACAGTTGCCACTACAGGTCAAACAGGATGGTCTTCGTGACACTGACACACCTCCTCCTGCTAAGAAGGCAAAGCTAACAGCCATGGAGGAAATATTCCAAGATGAAGACGATGTCATGGTGAACCACGTTGAGCCACCCCTGCCTGTCCAACTATGTATTCAACATGAGATCCTGAAGTTCAAATGCATGCCAAAGCTGAAATCAACAGATGATATTATTGCTTTCTGGGGGGGGAAATCTGATGAGCTACCATTGCTCAGTAAATTGGCAAGGAAGTACCTGATTGTTCCTGGTACGAGTGTACCAAGCGAGCGTGTCTTTAGCACTGCTGGTGATATAGTGTCTTCCGAAAGAGCAACACTTCACCCAGACAATGTCAATATGCTGTTGTTCTTGAACAAGAACACATAGACTTGTACTACTCTTGCATATTGAGTCTCGTATGTACATCACTATGTATGGAGTTGTGTTGTGTAGTTAGTAACACATGTAGAGTTGTAAAAAATACATGGTGTAGACACAAGTTGGAAGGGATCACAATAAACCTGACGAGTTTGAATTTGAGTTGATTATGAGTTTATTTTCAATTGATAATTAGCTCACAATAAGTTCACTTTGGTCACACAACTTGACACAAGTCCGGACTTATAAGTCCGGACTTGAACCTGAACCTCTGGACTTGAGTCCGGACCTGAACCTGAATGGGAGTCCAGGTACACAGCACTACTAGTGGACAATATCAATGAAGGTAACACTGTAGCCAGGTGTATGAGTCTATACCTGGAGGTCCACTTGGGCCAGGTCTCACTGGCGACTCCTCTCCCTCGCTCGCTCTCTCTGTCTGTCTGTCTGTGCAACACACTCTCACTCCCTAAGCGTCCAATAGCAACGTTTGGTCAGTGTCCGTGGCGTCCAATTGTGACGCTCCTAGGCTCCTTCAGCGTCATAAAGGGACGCAAATAGCTTTCAACTGATTGCAATGTATTCCCATCTGTGTCGGGATTTGACGCTCATGGAAGCACGGCATTCGTTTGTGTCGGCTGCCCTTAAAGGTAATGTGAGCGTCCATTCCCAGGAGTAAAGGATGGCAGAAGACACTACACTACCCAGAATCCCCAGCTATCGTTTGGACTACACCATGTGCTCTGTTTGACAAACCCCATGATAGTCCTCAAGCTCTGTGATTGGAGAGTGTGCTCCGAGGGTTAAGCCGATTCTCGAACAGCACTTGAAATGGGATGGAACCACGGCAGACTGTCCAAAACTGGATTTGAATGGGTCCACCGCGTCCCCCCCTCCCCCCACCCCGTCCCCAGAACTACACATGCTAGCTATTCTGTTTCGCAACATGTTCTCTATGGCACGTCTCTACTGGGAGTTGTAGTTTTAAAAGACGTTTTCGTATTTCCCATAATAAGAAGTTGCCAGTATTAAACTGTGTACATCCCTGGAGGTTTAGGGGACAGGAAACACTCACATTTAAAACATATAATTAATAAATGGGTGAAAATTGCTTGTGCCCATTATGGGCAGTATTAATATATATACCCACTCGACAGCTAAGGTCAGAAGAGCTTTATTTAACAGCTGGTCTTATGTGTGTGACCCCTGTGATAACATTACATTAATTGATAAGCCTGAAACATGCACTTGTCAAGGTTCAGAGGCACATTTTGCAAATATGGCAGTAGCCATCGATCAGCTTAAGATAAGATATACTTTATTGATCCCAAGTTGGAACATTTGCGTTACATCAGCATGTGTAACAGTTAAATATGCAGTTGTGTTTATTTGAAAATCATTTAGTATAATCACACAAATTCTGTGTTTTATATTCAACAATTCTGTGTTCTTTATTTATTGATTGTTCAATACCTGACAAGGCCGGAGATGAAATATCTACATACATCTTATAAGAGTATAATACATTATGTATAATATCAGTTAAAAAGTGCTTCAACATAGTTAACATTGCTGGAGGTATGCACACATATTGATAGATGTCTTGTAATGCACTGTTGAGGAACCTGCGACCCAAGTTTTTCATTCAGTGCAGAACTACACCACAGTTGTGTAGGCCTATATGATATGTCAATAAACCTTAGAACATCTTGAAATCTTGAAAGGGATGTGCAAAATATTCATTATATACAGTCTTTAATTAACTATTAGTAGAGAATAACGAGTAATGAAATACTTTATAGGGATTCTATTAATATCTAATAATAAAAATAATTACATTCAATAACATGCTTTAACCACCAGGTGTCCCCTTTATATCAGCTGTGCACCGTTATGGTGTAAATACAGCCTATCTACCAATTGGATCAAATATAAAAGTGAGCCGAATTAGTGTTGATACTGCAAGGAGACGTATTGTGTGAAAAGAAATGTAAGATGTTGTTTAATGGCTGATATATTTATGATCCACGTCACGTTTTCAGTTCCTCATGTATGTCTTCTCATCAGGGCTCTATAAATACAGAACTACGGCAGATATGTAATATGTAATGCAGCCGAACCGTGTATTACAATGCCGTTATGTGATGACTTTCAAAGAGAAAAGCAAGCACACTCGGAATAAGGTATTATTATTATTTCGGTCTGTTTCCGGTATTTGTTAATGATGATGTGCTCTGAGATGTGAGACTGGAATTGCACAGGGGAAAATAATGTATCTTTAGATGCGGATTTTGTTAAACTAATACGTTTGCGCTGTGGACCAACACTATACATTGACGGGGAAGGGGGTAGCAATAAAGATAACACCATTAAACAGTTACACAACATAACAGACATAATATCGATAGCAGCGTCCCTAGCAACCACCTTGGTAACAATGAAAACGTCGCGATTTCCTGAAGTAATCTTCGTAATAACTAGCAAACTAAAGATCATGTACATCCACTGCACACATAATCTGAAATAACAACTCATATTTCTCGCATCAAATGACATCAAAACGCATTTAATGGCCAAACTAACTTTAAAATAGGCTTTAAAATTTTAAATTTTAAAATTTTTAACTTTAAAATTTTTTCTTTAAAAAGAAAACATGGCCGAACTTCGTTTTATTCTCGGTGGAAAATCACCGAGAATAAAACGAAGTTCGGCCATGTTTTCTTTTTCTGCAGGGAGAAAATTGAAGATCATGTGACATAGACGCCAGCCATCGGAATGAATGGTGAAATAACGGGTTTGTCAACAGAGCACATGGTGTGGTCCAAACGATAGCTGGGGATTCTGGGTAGTGTAGTGTCTTCTGCCATCCTTTACTCAGAAAAAATATTTGTTTCTCCGAATCGAAGGGGAAAATACAAAAGCATTGTACACAATTTAAGCCAATCAATGTTGTGTAATTAACAAGGATAATCTGGTGTTTTTTAGTCAATGAGTAGTGCAGATATCACTGTAAAATCAATCGACAGTAAGAGGAATACTTACATCCGGGTGTACAATTCTCCGTTATCCAATGGGAATGGACGCTCACATTGCCTTTAAGGGCAGCCGGCATAAACGAATGCCGTGCTTCCATGAGCGTCAAATCCCGACGCAGATGGGAATACATTGCAATCAGTTGAAAGCTATTTGCGTCCCTTTATGACGCTGAAGGAGCCGAGGAGCGTCACAACTGCACGCCACAGACACTGACCAAACGTCGCTCCTGGACGCTTAGGGAGTGAGAGTGTGTTGGTCTGTCTGTCCTTTCTCCATCTGACCCTGTCTTTCATTCTCCTGTGCCTCAGCTGGTTTCTTCTTATTGAAGTAGGATGCTATGTCTGCTCTCTTTCTCTTCATTATGATTTTCTGACTCAATACGCAGAATATATCAATCTTACCACCATCATTATAACAAGTCCTAGCACTAGCAAAGGTGACTCAATAAACCCTGGAACAGCATCCTTGACACCATCGCAGCAGCCTGAAGGATCCGCTCATCTTGGCCAAACTGCAGTACTACATGGCTCTTGCCAGGACCTTCAATCCCTTTTTGAGAGTTACTTACGTTTTTTTCCTTTTTTGTCTGGGTTTTCTTAAGTGTGGTTTACTTTCTAACCATATGCTCCACTTAAAGAGCCTGTGACACGGTTTTTCCCCATCATCCAAACCCATCAATTTGAGTAATATTGTCCCCTTGAAAACCGTTACTGAACTGATTTTGGATATTTGTACTTTGATAACCATTAATCTGCCCTTCAATGTTGACATGTTCTGGATCTTCTCGCGGATTCTTCAAGTCCCGCCAAATGATGGGTGACGTCATTGCGGGCACAGCGCTCCAGCTGCACCGTCCGGATCCCAGCTTCTGCATGTAAACGCACGATGGTGCACACAGCAGCAAGCTCAGACAGCGATGACAGTTTAATTTTTAACGTGTCTGAGAGCTCATATGAGGCTGAAGGGTCGGTTTATGTTGTATCTGTTAGAAGTTTAGGAATGAGGTGCGTCAATATGGGCGATCATACGGTCATGTAGCCAGTTGTGGACTGGGACTAAAAATCATCCCGGGACTCTCGACCGGCCCACTTCGGTACTGCTAGTAAATCAACGGGGGGAGTGGGGGATGTCAGGGGCGGGGCTGTAGATAGTCAATGTAAATATGTGTGTCACTGCATCTTGGTAAAATACAAATATAATGTATAATGTCTGTGTCTTTGACCTTAGCGCTGCTAGCCACCTGTGCTCTGTACTACAAGCCAGTTCAACATATCCTGGATATGTTTGAGTAACAAACAAACTAACAACAACAAACTAACAAACGAGATCTCGCTAAGCGGTCCTACGACGCTGGTTATCAACTCGGTAAATCAAGCCAGGGTTTCTCTCTCCAGCTGAGAGCGCGTTCACGTCTAAGACACGAGTGGATCTGACTTAATTACATTTGTCTCGAGTGTTTCGTCAACATAATGTGTTGCTTAAAATAATACTTCTGCATCCAGTCTGTGACACTGTGAGTGTTGCACAGCCAGATGAGGCTGGAGAAGCTGACTCAGATCAGGAAATATATGATATATTATGATATATATGATCGATGATCTGATTGATGATGTAATATGAATGATAAGTGTGACACGTCGGCGTCTTCTCTGCATATGGCAGTTTAAACTGTATTTCCTTTATCCTGTAATATGACTTGAGAGATTTAAACTCCGCACACTGAGTTGATCTCTTTTCTATAGACGCCGGAGGCGGGCAGCGTCAGGTATGAAGCTTTAAAAGCTAGCGCACATTTAGCTTACACAGGTTTCATTTGAGGCAACTTCTACTTTTCTGTATTCTAGGCAAACACATTTCTGGAAGCAAAGAGCCAATTAAGGAGGGTGGGGCCAGCGATCCATGCCAAGCCCCTTTTAGCTGGGTAGCATGTCTCTGTGGTGCAATTGGTTAGCGCGTTCGGCTGTTAACCGAAAGGTTGGTGGTTCAGTCCACCCAGTGATGTTTAATGT